>NW_026575627.1:0-67500 GCF_028641065.1 Leucoraja erinaceus
CTGGTTTTTTGGAATATGTCTCTCCATTATCTGCCTTATTTCAGTTTCAACCGTGTCCCACTTCTCCTGAATAGAAGCATTCCCCATTGGGAGATAATGGTCCCGTAAAGCATCC
Source organism: Leucoraja erinaceus (assembly GCF_028641065.1). NCBI lineage: Eukaryota > Metazoa > Chordata > Chondrichthyes > Rajiformes > Rajidae > Leucoraja > Leucoraja erinaceus. The sequence goes on from NW_026575627.1 coordinate 116, forward strand.
AGGTCTGCATTGATCAGTTGTTTAAGAAGGAACTGCAGATGCCGAAAAATCAAAGGTAGACAAAAATGCTGGAGAAACTCAGCGGGTGAGGCTGCATCTATGGAGCGAAGGAAATAGGCAACGTTTCGGGCTGAAACCTGTCCTTCTTCGCTCCATAGATGCTGCCTCACCCACTGAGTTTCTCCAGCATTTTTGTCTGCCTTTGATCAGTTCCTCGTTTGCTTTCCTTCTAGGTTGTCGTTTCCACTATATGGGGGGCACCGTAATATTTTCTGTGTTCAGGGCTGAGAGGCTTCAACCCAGCCCTGGCAGTTCATTCATCCCCTCCCTCTCCCCTCCCCTCCGCGCTCGATCTCCACTCTGCCGGGTCCGCGCTAGGGAGGAAAAGACAGCGAACTTCTTCACCCAGAGAGTTGTGAATCTGTGGAATTCTCTGCCACACAAGGCAGTGGAGGCCAATTCACTGGATGCTTTCAAGAAATAGTTAGATAGAGTTAAAGATAGCGGAGTCATGGGATATGGGGAGAAGGCAGGAACGGGGTACTGATTGGGGATGATCACATTGAATTACGGTGCTGGCTCGAGGGGCCGAATGGCCTCCTCCTGCAGCTATGTTTCTATGCCTCCTTGCCCGTCTACCTTTGTTCCCCGTCATTTTATTTTATATTATACAATGACTTTTATTCAAAAAATAAAATGAAACATACAGAGTATTAACACAAACAAAGTCTGCCTATGTACAAACAAATGATCAACACATTAATATAACGCCAACTTTATCAACAAGACACTCAACCTCCCGCGGTGACCAGCGTTCACGTACGGTCTCCAGAGTCCCCGTGGTCACCGCGTGTGTGTTCCCTCTCCAGGGACACGCGGGCACGGACGTAGGCCCAGACAAGGGGCGGGCAGGTACTACTTAGTGTATGTGGGGCATGTGGGCAGGTGGGACTAGTGTAGAGGGAGTGCAGCGTAGGTTCACCAGGTTAATTCCCGGGATGGCGGGACTGTCATATGCTGATAGAATGGAGTGGCTGGGCTTGTGTACTCTGGAGTTTAGAAGGATGGGAGGGAATCTTATTGAAACATACAAGATTAATCAGGGTTTGGACATGCAAGAGGTAGGAAACATGTTCCTGATTTTGGGGGAGTCCAGAACCAGGGACCACAGTTTAAGAGTAAGGGGTAAGCCATTTAGAACGGAGACTAGGAAACACATTGACGACTGCTTTGGAGCCACCTCCTGCACCTACACACAACTGACTGACTCCATCCACTTCACCACCAACTTCCATCCGGCACTCCAATACACCTGGACCATTTCCGACACTTCCCTACCATTCCTTGACCTCACCATCTCCATCGCAGGGGACAGACTTCTGACCGACATACACTACAAACCAACAGACTCACATGGCTATCTGGACTACACGTCTTCCCACCCTGCCCCCTGTAAAGACTCCATCCCCTACTCCCAATTCCTCCGCCTACGCCGCATCTGTTCCCAGGATGAGACATTCCATACCAGGGCATCGGAAATGTCCTCGTCTTCAGGGAATGGGGATTCCCCTCCGCCACCATAGATGAGGCTCGCACCAGGGTCTCATCCATACCCCGCAACACTGCTCTCTCTCCCCATCCCCGCACTCGCAACAAGGGCAGAGTCTCCCTAGTCCTCACCTTTCACCCCACCTGCCGCAAATACAACACATAATCCTCCATCAGTTTCACCACCTCCAACGTGACCCCACCACTCGCCACATCTTCCCATCTCACCCCATATCTGCCTTCCACAAAGACCGCTCCCTCCATAACTCCCTTGTCAATTCTTCCCTTCCCTCCCGTACCACCTCTTCCCCGGGCACTTTCCATTGCAACCGCAAGAAATGCAACACCTGTCCCTTCACCTCCCCCCTCGACTCCGTTCAAGGACCCAAGCAATCGTTCCAGGTGCGACAAAGGTTCACCTGTATCTCCTCCAACCTCATCTACTGCATCCGCTGCTCTAGATGTCAGCTGATTTACATCGGTGAGACCAAGCGGAGGTTGGGCGATCGTTTCGCCGAACACCTCCGCTCGGTCCGCAATAACCTACCTGAACTCCCAGTGGCTCAGCACTTCAACTCCCCCTCCCATTCCCAATCCGACCTCTCTGTCCTGGGTCTCCTCCATGGCCAGAGTGAGCAACCCCGGAAATTGGAGGAACAGCACCTCATATTCCGCCTGGGTAGTTTGCGTCCTGATGGCATTAACGTTGAATTCTCCCAATTTAGCTAGCCCTTGCTGTCTCCTCCCCTTCCTTAACCCTCGAGCTGTCTCCTCCAATCCCCCGCCCTCGGGCTCCTCCTCCCCCCTTTTTCCTTCCTTCTCCCCCCCCCCCCCCCCATCCCCCATCAGCCTGAAGAAGGGTTTTGGCCTGAAACGTCGCCTATTTCCTTTGCCCCATAGATGCTGCTGAACCCGCTGAGTTTCTCCAGCATTTTTTTGTGTACCTCCGACTTTGTATATCCTTGGTACACACAAAAATGCTGGAGAAACTCAGCGGGTGCAGCAGCATCTATGGAGCGAGGGAAATAGGCGACGTTTCGGGCCGAAACCCTTCTTCTGACCCCTCCCCCTCCAGTCCCACGCAGTTGTATATCCCTCTCGCAGTTGTAATCAACGTTGCAGGGGAACAGTTTGTGTGTGTGATATAGTGTCAGATTCATGATTCATAATTCTGTTCTTTGTTTGTTAATGATTAATATGTTAATAAATTATAATTCTGTTAACTTTCGTTTTTAATGTTTTGGATTCAAAGCCCTTTGATTGGGATCGGACTGTGCAAGGGTGGAGGGGGCACTGAGGGCAAAGAGGCTGTGCCCACACTGCAATGTTAAAGGGGAGACCATTCCAATCCACGCTTCCCTCTTTCTGTGCCTTTTCAAAATTGGTTATTTATTTTGCAGTAGGGGCGGGGCTGATAATGGACAGGCGGCGATTGGACAAGAGAGACGTCGATCAGCAGGCAGTGGGGGCGGGACATGATGATTCAGCGCGGTGATTGGATGATGGAGGTGTCGGTCAGAGGCGGGAGGCGGGACTGAGGGTGGAGCTTCTGTTCCACCGTCACCTTGTGTTGCAGGAACCAAAGATGAAAGTGCAGAACAAAGCTCTATAATCTGCTCTATAATCTTGTTCAATTCAATTCAATTCAACTTTAATGTCATTGCACAGATACAAGTATGGGTACAACGAAATGCAGTTTAGCGTCAGTCTGTAGTAATAGTGCAATATAGAAATAAAAATACAGAATAAGCAAACAATGTGGACAGAGAGACTGGAGAAATCTATCGGCGGGACTCCGAGTTCAACAATGTGATAGTGTTGTTGTAGAAGCTGTTCCTCATCCTACTAGTACGAGACCTGAGGCTCCTGTACCGCCTCCCTGATGAGAGGAGGGCAAACAGTCCATGGTTGGGGTGGGAGGGGTCTTTGATGATCTTCCCGGCCCATCTCAGACACCGTTTTCGGTGGAGGGCATCCATGGCAGGGAGCGGGGCACCGATGATGTACTGTGCGGTTTTCACCACCCGTTGTAGTGCCTTCCTGTCCGCTACGGTGCAACTGCTGTACCATACCGTGAAGCAGGTGGTCAGGATGCTTTCGATGGTACAGCGGTAAAGGTTGGTCTGGATCTGGGGGGACAGGTGAGCTTTCTTGAGCCTCCTCAGGAAGTAAAGGCGCTGCTTTGGCAGGAACCGCCCGAGTTACAACCTGTAGGTGTTACAAATGTCTATCCTCCTTGTTTCCCCTCCCGGCCGCTGACGCCCCTCCTACCGCCCCGACCACCTCATCCCACCCCCTCATGTCCACCCACCCTCCCCACACCCCACCCCCATGTCCCCCCATCCCGACCCCCCACCATTCACCGCAGACCCCACCACCCCTCAGTCCCACGCCCTGAACCCCAGTCCCCACTAGTCCCCACCCCCTCCAACCCCCAGTCCGTACCCGCTACTCACTCCACCCTGGGGTGTTACCCACCCACCCCTCCAAGTCAAGTCAAGTTTATTCCTCACATACACATACGAGATGTGCAGTGAAATGAAAGTGGCAAATGCTCGCGGACTTTGTGCAAAAAGACAAACAAACAAACAACCAAACAAACTATAAACACAATCATAAACACACACATATTCTTTTACATATTAAATATTGGAAGGAAAAACGTTCAGTAAAGTTAGATAGTGAGTGAGATAGGAGTTTACAGTCCGAATGGCCTCTGGGAAGAAACTCCTTGTCAACCTCTCCGTTCTCACAGCATGGCAACGGAGGCGTTTGCCTGACCGTAGCAGCTGGAACAGTCCGTTGCTGGGGTGGAAGGGATCTCCCCCTCCAGTCCCACGCAGTTGGGGGAGGGTTGGTGACCGGGCAACTTTATTTCTAGGTCCCTACCTGGTCGGTGAGGCAGCTTTTTCTCCGGGCTGCCCCGTTGACCCTACCAGCGGGCGTGGAGCGCTGTTTCCTGGCGGGGACCGCCCAGCACCTCGGCCTCGGTGGCGGCACAGCGCTGGAGCGCCATCGCGGAGCGGAGCGGGCGATGCCTTGCCTGGGTCGCCGCGCTGGATCGACGCGCTGGAGCTCCGGTGAGCTGTGACCGCCGAGACCAACACCTCTGGGCTGCGGGTCTGTGGAGCGGAGCGGGCGGCGCCGACTTTAACATCGGGAGCCTGGGAGCTCCAACCAAAGATCTTATAGCGGAGCAAGATAGGCTACTCCTGCTAAATGCAATGGACTGACGTGTAGTAGCTATGGAGGGGATCATGGGCCCATTTTAGCAACCTGAGCCTACCTAACCCGACCCGACTCGCACTGTAATCAATGTTGCGGGGCAACAGTTTGTGTGGGTCAGATTCATAAATCTGTCAGTTCAAACTTCTTGTCAAGAATAAAATTTGATTCTGGTAATTGTCTTTTTTAATGTTTTTTAAATCATTTCTTTTTAAATGGCTCACAAGCAGTGTTTGAGTTGATTTTGTAGTAACCGGAACCGACCCGGCTCGCAGGGTGATTGATAGGGGGGGACTTTTTGTGCGTGATTATAGGGTTAGATTCATAATTCAATTAGTTCATAATTCTGTTGATTCTTGTTAAGGAATAAAATGTTTATAAACACACATACATGAAAATTATATAAATGTATATAACACACACAATTATATTTCTTCTAATCCAATAATGAACTTTATTTCAGACTAGACAAGGGACATTAAATAAGAAACATTGTAAATAAGAAACATTGTCTTGGGGCACTCTCTCTCCCCGCTGCCCCGGGCCCCGCACTCTCTCTCCCCGCTGCCCCGGGCCCCGCACTCTCTCCCCGCTGCCCCGGGCCCCGCACTCTCTCTCCCCGCTGCCCCGGGCCCCGCACTCTATCTCCCCGCTGCCCCGGGCCCCGCACTCTCTCTCTCCCCGCTGCCCCGCACTCTCTCTCCCCGCTGCCCCGGGCCCCGCACTCTCTCTCCCCGCTGCCCCGGCCCCCGCACTCTCTCTCCCCGCTGCCCCGGGCCCCGCACTCTCTCTCCCCGGGCCCCGCACTCCCTCTCCCCGCTGCCCCGGGCCCCGCACTCTCTCTCTCCGCTGCCCCGGGCCCCGCACTCTCTCTCCCCGCTGCCCCGGGCCCCACGCTCTCTCTCCCCGCTGCCCCAGGTCCCGCACTCTCTCTCCCCGCTGCCCCGGGCCCCACACTCTCTCTCCCCGCTGCCCACGGACTCTCTCCCGCTGCCCCCGCACTCTCTCTCCCCGCTGCCCGCTTGCCCCGCACTCTCTCTCCCCGCTGCCCCGGGCCCCGCACTCTCTCTCCCCCGCTGCCCCGGCCCCCGCACTCCCTCTCCCCGCTGCCCCGGGCCCCGCACTCTCTCTCCCCGCTGCCCCGGGCCCCGCACTCTCTCTCCCCGCTGCCCCGGGCCCCGCACTCTCTCTCCCCGCTGCCCCGGGCCCCGCACTCTCTCTCCCCGCTGCCCCGGGCCCCGCACTCTCCTCTCCCCGCTGCCCCGGGCCCCGCCCTCCTTCCCCCCGCTGCCCCGGGCCCCGCACTCTCTCTCCCCGCTGCCCCGGGCCCCGCACTCTCTCTCTCCCCGCTGCCCCGGGCCCCGCACTCCCTCTCCCCGCTGCCCCGGGCCCCGCACTCCCTCTCCCCGCTGCCCCGGGCCCCGCACTCCCTCTCCCCGCTGCCCCGGGCCCCGCACTCTCTCTCCCCGCTGCCCCGGGACCCGCACTCCTCTCTCCCGCTCCCCCTGCCCCGCCCCGCACTCCCTCTCCCCGCTGCCCCGGGCCCCGCACTCTCTCTCCCCGCTGCCCCGGGCCCCGCACTCTCTCTCCCCGCTGCCCCGGGCCCCGCACTCTCTCTCCCCGCTGCCCCGGGCCCCGCACTCTCTCTCCCCGCTGCCCCGGGCCCCGCACTCTCTCTCCCCCGCCTGCACCCTCTCTCTCCCGCTGCCCCGGGCCCCGCACTCTCTCCCCGCTGCCCCGGGCCCCGCACTCCCTCCCCCCGCTGCCCCGCACTCTCTCTCCCCGCTGCCCCGGGCCCCGCACTCTCTCTCCCCGCTGCCCCGGGCCCCACACTCTCTCTCCCCGCTGCCCCGGGCCCCGCACTCTCTCTCCCCGCTGCCCCGGGCCCCGCACTCTCTCTCCCCGCTGCCCCGGGCCCCGCACTCTCTCTCCCCACTACGGATCCAATCTTTGGCCGGGAGCAAGATGGCGGAACAAGATGGCGGAGTCAGGTTGCTAAAATGTGTCCTGTAATCACCCATGAAACCGCCCATGAGCGTACCTCACGTTTGCGTGAGAGTAACCCATCTTGCTTCGCTATAAGATCTTTGGTAGTGAGGGAGCACACTAGGGCAAAGATCCTAGAGGCGCTATAGGTGCATCAAATCCAGGACAAACAGACTCAGGAATAGCTGCTTCCCGAGAATTATATCTACCATAAATTCAAATCCACACATGCACTGACTACACCGCCCAACACGGACTTCCATCTGTATATATGTATATATGTATGTAGCGCCGTAGAATTTGTGCACCTATTCCCCCCCCCATCTCCCTTCTGTTTGTTGTTTTTTGTGTAAAATTGTATGTATGCACTGAGTACGAGCAGCTTTCAGTTTCACTGTACATGTATAGTGACAATAAATGGCATATATCTATATCTAGAGGATCTTTGCACTAGGGTGCTTTTGGATGTCAACCCCTCCTCGACGTCCCATTGGCCGCGCCGCCCGCCAGTTATACACCGGAAGCCGCTCTGCGCCAATCGGGAGCCGGCGAGCTGGTCCCGCCCCCGCGCTGCTCAATGGGCGGGGCCGGGGCCCCGGGCGGTGATTGGGCAGCGGGGCCGTCGATCAGGCGGAGGGGGCGGGGTCGAGGACCAGGCCCCTCCCCCCGTCCCGCCCTCCGGCCCGACGTCATCAACCAACCGAGCAGAGGCTCAGGGTTTTGAATCTGGCGCGGCGCGAGGGGAGGAGGAGAAGGAGGTGAAGAGGGAGAGGAGGGGAGAGGGAGAGAGGGGAGAGAGAGGTGAGGAGAGGGAGGGAGAGGGAGAAGAGGCCCATCTAAGGGAAGAGGGGGGAGAAAGGAAAGGGGGAGAGGGAGAGGGAGAGGAGGGAGAGGGGGAGAGAGAGGAGAAAAGGAGAGAGAGGGAAGGAGGGAGAAAAAGAGAAGGGGAGTAGGAAGGGGGAGAGGGAAAGAGGGAGAAAGGGAGGGGGCCAGGAGAGGAGAACATCTAGGGGAGAGGGGAAAAAGAGGGGAGAGGGGAAGGAAGAAGAGAGGAGGAGAGGGAGGGGAGGGGGAGCGAGAAAGAGAGGAGGAGAGAGGGAGAGGGGGAGGACCAAAAGATCAGGGGGGAGTTGGGGGAGAGAGTTGGAGGAGAGGAATTAGAGGGGAGGGAGTATGAGAGAAAGGAGGATGAGGGGAGGGAAGGAAGGGGAGAAGAATGAGAGGGGAATGGGGGAAAGTCACAGATTTGGAGAAGGGAAGAGAGGAGGGGCTACTCCTGCCAGGGAAGGGAGGAAAGGAGGGGGAGAGGGGAGAGGGATGAGAGAGGGAGGGGGCCTTGCAGGGACCCAGGAGAGCCTGAGAGGGGAGGGGGAGAGGGGGAGGGAGGGAGGAGAGGACTAGAGGGATGATCAGGAGAGGGAGAGGGAGAGGGGGGGCAGGGGGTGGAGAGGGAGAGGGGAGGGGGAGCAGGGGAGGGGGAGAGTAAGAGGAGGGAAGAGGGAGAGGAGAGAGAGGAGGGGGGGAGGGGGAGAGGACAGGAGAGGGGAGGAACAGGGGAGAGGGAGGGAGAGGGGAGAGGAGGGAGGAGGGAGATAGGGAGGAGGGAGAAAGGGGAGGAGGGAGAGGGGGAGGAGGGGAGGGAGGAGAGGAGGAGGGGGGGTGGGAGAGTAAAGGGGAGAAGAGGGGTGAGGCGAGAGGGTGAAGGGAGAGGGGGAGGAGTAGAGGGGGAGAGCTGATGAGGGAGGAGAGGAATCAAGACAGGAGAGGGAGAGGACGTCACAGGGAGAGAGGGGGGAGGGAGGGAGGGGAGAGAGAGGAGGGGTTAGAGAGGGGGCAAGAGGGTGGAGACGTGGGGAGAGGGAGAGGAGGGGGGGGAGAGGATGAGGGGAGAGAGGGGGAGAGGGAGAGAGAGAGCGAGAGAGAGAGGGGGAGGAGGAGGGAGAGGGGGGGGAGGAGAGAGAGAGGGAATGGGAGGGGGAGAGGGAGAGGGGAATAGGAGAAAAGGGAGAGGGGGAGATGGGGGAGAGGAGGTATGAGAGGGAGAGGGAGAGGAAGGGGGGATGGAGGAGGTGAAGGGAGAGGGGGAGGGGGAGAGGGGGAGAGGAGGAGGGAGGGGAGGGAGATGGTGGGTGGGATCAGGAGAGTGGGGGAGGAGGAGAAAGGGGGAGAGGGACATGTGGGGGAGAGGAGGGGGAACTGAAGAGAGAGGGAGAGGAGGGGGAGAGAGGGGGGGAGAGGAGAGTGGAGGGAGGAGAGAGGGAGCGGGAGATAGGGAGGAAGAAGTAGAGGGAGGGGGGAGGAGGGAGACAGGAGGGAGGAGAGAGACAAGGAGGGGGAGGGGGAGAGGAAGGGAGAGGGGGGGAGCAGGGGAGAGGAGGAAGGGGGAGAGAGAGGGGGAGGGAGAGGGAGGGGGGGAGGGGGGAGGGAGAGCATGGAGAGGGGATGAGGGGAGAGGGGGGAGAGGAGGAGGGAGAGGAGAGGGAGAGGTGGAGACGGGGGGGAGGAGAGAGAGGGAGGGGGTGAAGGGGAAGGGAGGGAGAGAGAGGGGGAGAGGGAGGGAGGGGGGGGTGGAGAGGGGGAGAGAAGGAAATAGGGGAGGGAGAGGTGGGGAGGGGGAGAGGGGAGGGGAAGGGGAGGGAGAAAAGGGGAGAGAGGGGAGAGAGGGGGGAGGGAGAGAGAAGGGAGGGAGAGGGGGGAGGGCGAGGAAGGAGGGGAGGAGAGGGAGGGAAGGGAGGAAGAGTAGGGAGAGGGACGAAGGGAGAGGGAGGGGGAGAGGGAGAGAGGGAGGGGGAGAGGGAGGAGGGGCCCTGGGGAGAGGGAAGGGGGGGGGGGAAGGAGGAGGGAAGAGGGGAAAGAGAAAGGGGGAGGATAATGGAGAGAGAGTATAGGGAGGGAGAGGAGAAGGGAGGGAGGGAGAGGAGGGAGAGGGAGGAGGAGCGAGGAGAGAGCAGAGGGGGAGGGAGAGAGGGAGGGGAGAGGAGGAGAGGAGGGGAGGAGGAGGGGAGAGGAGAGGGGGGGAGGGGGAGAAGAGAGAGAGAGGGGGAGAGGGAGAGGAGGGAGAGAGGAGAGGGGGGAGGGAGGAGAGGGGAGAGGGGAGAGGGGGGAGAGGGAGAGGGAGAGGGGGAGAGGGGGAGGGGAGAGGGGAGGGAGAGAGGGGGGGAGGGAGAGGGGGGGGGGAGGGGGGGGGGGGAGGGGGGGGGGGGGGGGGGGGGGGGGGGGGGGGAGGGAGGGGGAGAGGGAGAGGGGGAGGGAGAGAGAGGGAGGGGGAGAGAGGGGGAGAGGGGAGAGTGAGAGGGGGGGAGGAGGGAGGGGGGGAGAGAGAGAGAGGGGGAGAGGGGGAGAGAGGAGAGCGAGAGGGGAGGGAGGAGAGGGAGAGGGAGAGGGGGAGGGGAGGGGGAAGGGGAGAGGAGAGGGGGGGAGGGGAAGATAGGGAGGGGGAGAGGAGGGAGAGTGGAGGAGGGGAGGGGAGGGAGGGAGGAGAGGGGGAGGGGGGAGTGGAGAGAGGGGGAGAGGGGGGAGGAGGGGAGATGGGAGAGGGAGAGGGAGAGGGAGAGGGAGAGGAGGGGGGTGGGGGGAGGGAGGGGAGGGAGGGGGGGAGGGAGAGAAGGGAGGGGGGGAGGAAGAGAGAAGGGGAAAGGGGGAGGGGAAGGAGGGAGGGGAGAGAGAGGGGGAGGGGGAGGAGAGGAGAAGGGTAGAGGAAGGGGGGGGAGGGGAGAGGGGGAAGGAGGAGGAAGAGGGGGAGGGGAGAAACAGAGGGGAGGAGGGGGAGAGGGGGAGGAGGGGGGAGAAGGAGGAGGGGAGGGAGAGGGAGGGGAAGGGGAGGAGGAGAGGGGGGAGAGAGGGGAGGGAGGAGGGAGAGGGTGGAGGGAGAGGGAGGAGAGAGGGAAGAGGAAGAGGAGGAGAGAGAGGGGGGGAGGGAGAGGAGGGAAAGGAGGAGGTGAGAGGAAGGAGAGAAAGGGGGAGGAGAGGGAAGAGAAGGAAGGGAGAGGGGGGGGAGAGAGGGAGGAAGGGGAAAGAGGGGGGAGGGGGGGAGAGGGAGGAGAGAGGGAGAGAGGAGGAGGGAGGGAGAGAGGAGGAGGGGGCGAGAGAGAGGAGGAGGGAGGGAGGGAGGGAGGGGGAGAGGGAGAGGGGGAGAGGGGGAGGGAGGGAGAGGGGGAGAGAGAAGGGGAGAGAGTGTGAGGGAGAGGAGAGAGAAGGGGTAGGGACAGAGAAAGGGGAGGAGAGGGAGAGGGAAAGAGAGAGTGTGTAGGGAGAGAGAAGGAGGGAGGGAGAGGGGGAGGATAGAAGGGGAGCGAGGAGAGGGAGAAGGGGAGAGAGAGGAGAGGAAGAGGAGGGAAAGGAGGGGGAGAGGGGGGAGGGGAGGAGGAGAGGGAGAGGGGGAGAGAGAGGGGGAGGGGGAGGGAGAAGAGGGAGGAGGGGGAGGGAGAGAGGGAGGGAGGGGGGAGGGAGGAGAGGGGGAGAGAGGGTAAAGTTAAAAGTAAAAGGATCATTGTTGAGATTCAGACTTTTCAGGTCTGAAGGAGGGATTTCGGGCCCTGTAGGAAAAGATAGAAGAATAAAATAACAAAACACACACTTAACACAGATTTAACAGAGTAGGAGGCGAGGGAGAGAGGGGGAGGGAGAGGGAGGAGGAGTGAAGTGAGGGGAGGAAGGAGGAGAGGATGTGAGAGAGGAGGGGAGGAGTGGAGGGAGGGAAGGAGGAGGGGGAGAGGGAGGAGGAGTGAAGTGAGGGGAGCAGAGGAGAGTGAAGGAGGAGGGGGGGAGGAGAGGGCGGAGTGAGGAGTGTTGAATGAAAGTCTGAATGAAAATAAAGGATACTTTACTTTTAACTTTACTCCTCTCCATCTCCTCCTTGTGGCCCTTGTGGCTAAGTGGATCAGGGGGTATGGAGAGAAGGCAGGTACGGGATACTGAGTGGGATGATCAGCCATGATCATATTGAATGGCGGTGCAGGCTCGAAGGGCCGAATGGCCTACTCCTGCACCTAATTTCTATGTTTCTATGTTGTACGGAGAGGGGGGGAGGAGGAGGAAGTGAGTTTTGGAGGGAGGGGATGAGGGGAGTGATGAGGGTGGGGAGGAGGAGGAGGAGGAGAAAAGGGGGAGAGGAGGAGGGATGAGGGGGAGGAGAAAATCACGAGGATGAGGTGAGGTTATGGAGGGAAGAGGGGAGGACGAGGAGGTTGGAGAGGAAGGGTGTGGTGAGAAGGGGATGATTGGAGTTGAGGGGGGGAGGAGGGAGGTGATGAGGGGAGTTATGGAGGGGGGTGGAGGCAGGGAGAGGAGGAAGAGGGAACGCTGAGGGGTGAATAGAGTTTGTGCGGGAGGGTGAGATAGGAGGAGGGTTGAGGAGAGGGAGGGGGAGGGGTGTGGGTAGGATGAATATGGGGCAATTTGATTTCTGGAGGAGATGGAGGGAGTGAGGGGTGTGGAGAGCGGAGGGTGGGGAGGGGGATAGGATATGTGAGGGGTGATTTATGGGCAGGGTGAGGGTAAGTTGGGAGGATGCGCAGCAGAGGAGGAGGAGGTGCGGAGAGGGGGTGGAGGAGGAGGAGGGCGGGGTGAGAGTGGGAGGAGAGGCTGGTGGAGGAGGGTGAGATGGAAGGGATAAGGGTGGGAGGAGGAGGGACTGAGAGGGGAGTTTCGGTGAGGTAGCTCAGATAATCAGTGAGGTACCATGACAGGGCTGAAGGGTGGCAAGTGGCGGGGGGTTGCCGGCTGGCGTGTGAAGGGGCAGAGAGAAACACGGCAGGTGCTGGTTTTCCCCAAAACACAAGAAAAAAGTGCTGGAGTAATTGTGCGGGTCAGGCAGCATCTGTGGAGAACATGGATAGGTGACGTTTCACAGAGTGCTGGAGTAATTGTGCAGCGGGTCAGGCAGCATCTGTGGAGAACATGGATAGGTGACGTTTCACAGAGTGCTGGAGTAACTCAGCGGGTCAGGCAGCATCTGTGGAGAACATGGATAGGTGACGTTTCACAGAGTGCTGGAGTAATTGTGCGGGTCAGGCAGCATCTGTGGAGAACATGGATAGGTGACGTTTCACAGAGTGCTGGAGTAACTCAGCGGGTCAGGCAGCATCTGTGGAGAACATGGATAGGTGATGTTTCACAGAATGCTGGAGTAACTCAGCGGGTCAGGCAGCATCTGTGGAGAATATGGATAGGTGACGTTTCACAGAGTGCTGGAGTAATTCAGCGGGTCAGGCAGCATCTTGGAGAACATGGATAGGTGACGTTTCACAGAGTGCTGGAGTAACTCAGCGGGTCAGGCAGCATCTGTGGAGAACATGGATAGGTGACGTTTCACAGAGTGCTGGAGTAACTCAGCGGGTCAGGCAGCATCTGTGGAGAACATGGATAGGTGACGTTTCACAGAGTGCTGGAGTAACTCAGCGGGTCAGGCAGCATCTGTGGAGAACATGGATAGGTGACGTTTCACAGAGTGCTGGAGTAACTCAGTGGGTCAGGCAGCATCTGTGGAGGACATGGATAGGTGACGTTTCACAGAGTGCTGGAGTAAATCAGCGGGTCAGGCAGCATCTGTGGAGAACATGGATAGGTGACGTTTCACAGAGTGCTGGAGTAACTCAGCGGGTCAGGCAGCATCTGTGGAGGACATGGATAGGTGACGTTTCACAGAGTGCTGGAGTAACTCAGCGGGTCAGGCAGCATCTGTGGAGGACATGGATAGGTGACGTTTCACAGAGTGCTGGAGTAACTCAGCGGGTCAGGCAGCATCTGTGGAGGACATGGATAGGTGACGTTTCACAGAGTGCTGGAGTAACTCAGCGGGTCAGGCAGCATCTGTGGAGAACATGGATAGGTGACGTTTCACAGAGTGCTGGAGTAACTCAGCGGGTCAGGCAGCATCTGTGGAGAACATGGATAGGTGACGTTTCACAGAGCGCTGGAGTAACTCAGCGGGTCAGGCAGCATCTGTGGAGAACATGGATAGGTGACGTTTCACAAAGTGCTGGAGTAACTCAGCGGGTCAGGCAGCATCTGTGGAGGACAGTTTGTAGCAAGGTCGCAACATTAAATATCGCCTGTTTGTTTACTTCACAGTTGGCTGAAGATACAATAGACAATAGGTGCAGGAGTAGAGGCCATTCAGCCCTTCGAGCCAGCACCGCCATTCAATGTGATCATGGCTGATCATCCACAATCAGTACCCCGTTCCTGCCATCTCCCCAAATCCCCTGACCACGCTATCTTTAAGAGCCCTATCTAGCTCTCTCTTGAAAGTATCCAGAGAACTGGCCTCCACTGCCCTTTGAGGGAGAGAATTCCACAGACTCACCACTCTCTGTGAGAGAAAGTGTTTCCTCGTCTCCGTTCTAAATGGTTTACTCCTTATTCTTAAACTGTGGCCCCAGGTTCTGTACTCACCCAACATCGGGAACATGTTTCCTGCCTCTAGCGTGTCCAAGCCCTTAACAATCTTATATTTCAATGCGATACCCTCTCATCCTTCTTAACTCCAGAGTATACAAGCCCAGCTGCTCCATTCTCTCAGCATATGTCAGTCCCGCCATCCCGGGAATAAACCTTGTAAACTTACGCTGCACTCCCTCAATAGCAAGAATGCCCATCCTCAAATTAGGGGACCAAAACTGCACACAATACTCCAGGTGTGGTCTCACTAGGAGGGCCCTGTACAACTGCAGAAGGACCTCTTTGCTCCTATACTCGATGACTCTTGTTATAAAGGACAACATGCCATGTTTGACGGGGGTGAGTGGGGGGGGGATGTTTGGGGCTGTGGATGTTTACAGAAGGTTAATGGGGTTGAACATGGCATTGATTCAGAGGCAGTGGGGCATTGCCCCTCTGAAGGAAATGAATAGGCAATGTTACATGTTGTGACTCTTCTTCAGATTTTCCTCCACAGATGCTGCCTGACCCGCACACTGGCACGTTGGAAGAGTTGGTGTGCGGTGCCACTTGGATGCTATCCGTCAGGGTAGACTCTCTGTCAGAGGTGTTGGCTTTCAGGGCACCAATTTAAATGAAGAATAAAATGTGTTTTGTTCTCAGGAGACTTTTGAGGCAACAGTTTGAAGAGGAGAAACACCTTCCTGGTGATCTTAGCCAGCACTTATCCTCAAGAAAACATCACTTTAAAAGTTCCATTATCTGGTAATTATTCCACTTTTTTTTAGAGGAATCTTGTTACTTTAAAATGCGGATGCCGTGCCTGTGTTAGACAATAGGTGCAGGAGTAGAGGCCATTCGGCCCCTTGAGCCAGCACCGCCATTCAATGTGATCATGGCTGATTATCCCCAATCAGTACCCCGTTCCTGCCTTCTCCCCATATCCCCGGACGGGTCAGCAGGCCACCCATTAGATACGGTGATGTTGTGTAACCATCAATACTTTCCCATATGCGTTATTAGCGTTTCAGCTGCTGTATTGTTTAGTATCGTATATCCACGTATTTTATGGTAAATCCATGCTCTACTACAAGGAAATATGTAGTTTGGTTATTTCCTACTAACCAATTGAAGTGCTTGTTAGCAGTTGCTCCACCTAATATGCAACTTATATTACCAAGAGCTTGCCTACGTAGTTCAGTCTGAGTAGCTGCCAGTTACTGTAATGTCCTGCAGACCAACGCTGTATGTGGATTTTAATCGATAACTGTTCAGCCATCCACTCCCTCCTCCCTTGCTCTAACGAGCAACTTGACCCTGAGGTCGTTAATAACAAGCACTACAATGGTGATTTCCTAATTACCAAATCTACAGCTATCTTTAAGCTATCTCTCTTGAAAGCAAAGATCCTATAGCGAGCAAGATAGATGACTCGACGAAAAACACATAGTATGGTCATGGGCAGATTCATGGGTAATTTCCGGCCCCATTTCCGTAACCGGCTTCTGTCTCTGCACCAAAGATCCCATTGGATACTAGTGTGGAGACGGAAGCCGGTTACGGAAACATCCTCGACAAAATAAATTTTATTTGGTAAAAATCTTCTCATTTTCAGAATGTTAATTTATTAACACAAACTGTTCCCCCGCAGCGTTGATTACACTGCGAGTCCGGTCGGGTCGGGTTACAGAAATGGATGAAAAAAAGGCCCACGTTCCATTCCGTTGCGTACTACACGTCATCCCATTGCATTTAGCAGGAGTGGTCCAGAGTATCCAGAGAATTGGCCTCCACCGCCCTCTGAGGCAGAGAATTCCACAGACTCACAACTCTCTGCGTGAAAAAGCTTTTCCTCATCTCCAAATGGCTTGCCCCTTTTTTCTGAAACTGGCCCCTGGTTCTGGACTCCCCCAACATCAGGAACATGTTTCCTGCCTCTAGTGTGTCCAAACCCTTAATAATCTTATATGTTTCAATAAGATCTCCTCTCATCCTTCTAAATTCCAGATTATACAAGCCCAGCTGCTCCATTCTATCAACATATGACAGTCCCAACATCTCTGGATATCCATCCAGGATAATGAGGCAAAGATCAAATAAATCATTGCAGAGGGTGGTGAAAATTGCCCAACGCATCACCGGTTCCACGCTCCCCTCCATTGAGTCTGTCCAAAGCAAGCGCTGTCTGCGGAGGGCGCTCAGCATCGCCAAGGACTGCTCTCACCCCAACCATGGACTGTTTACCCTCCTACCATCTGGGAGGCGCTACAGGTCTCTCCGTTGCCGAACCAGCAGGTCGAGGAACAGCTTCTTTCCGGCGGCTGTCACTCTACTCAACAACGTACCTCGGTGACTGCCAATCACCACCCCCCCCCGGACACTTATTTTTATTTTTTAATTCAAATCGTTTGCTATGTCGCTCTTCAAGGGAGATGCTAAATGCATTTCGTTGTCTCTGTACTGTACACTGACAATGACAAATTAAATTGAATCTGAATCTGAATCTGAATCTGAAATCATGATTTCATGTTAGCTTCAGGGGCATTTGGGTAACTTACAGACATTTATGTCTGTAGTATATTTTTGTGTCCAGCTTCTATTGGAAGTGTGGTTTTGGATAGTGTTCAAAGCTCTATATGTTTTAAAGAAGTTATGAAAAAGGATAAGTAGAAACAAAATCCTGGAGTAACTCAGTGGGTCAGGCAGCGTCTCTGGAGAAAAGGCAGAGGTGACATTTTGGGTTGAAACCCTTCTTCAGGCCTCTTCAGAAGGATTCTGATCAGAAATGTCACCAATGCCATCCATCCAGAGATGCTGCCTGACTGACGCACTGACATACTCCAGCGTTTTATTACTTTCTCCAGACTTATATTCATAACTACCGTTATGTACTATGTTCTGTTGTGCTGCAGCAAGCAAGAAATGTATTGTCCTATCTGAGACGCATGACAATAAAACACTCTTGACTCTTGACTCTTGACATAGTTATCTTTAAAAATCTTTCCATTGAAACACCAATAACGTGATCGAGTCTAATTTCCTGGTTAAAAAGTTCCATTGTGGCTGCTCGTCAGGTTAGACTATCCTGGCCTCTCTCCACTGGCTCCCTGTGCGGTTCCGTATAAACTTCAAGATCCTCCTCTATGTCTACAAAGCCCTCAATGGGCTTTCCCCCACCTACATAAAAAGTCTTCTCACCCACCACTCCACCTCCAGGCCCCTCAGATCGGCCGCCTTGGGGCTGCTGAATATCCCGCGGTCTAGGCATAAGCTCAGGGGCGACCACGCCTTTGCGGTTGCAGCCCCTAGACTGTGGAACAGCATCCCCCTTCCCATCAGAACTGCCCCCTCCATCGACTCGTTTAAGTCAAGACTAAAGCCTTATCTATACTCCCAAGCCTTTCCTGACGTCCTCTGAGTGAGGGCTACATGTATATATGTATGTAGTTTGTTTTGTTGTGCTATTCTTATAACAAATGTAAAGCATTTTGGCCAACCAGAGTTGTTTTTTAAATGTGCTATAGAAATAAATGTGACTTGACTTGACATACTGTTTCAGAAAACCCTCCTATATTCCAAGCAAACTTTTTCCCATCTAAGACATTTGCACTAAGTGCTAGTCAATATTGGGAGGTTTAAAACTGCCCACTGTGCCAAACAATCTTGTTGCTTCTGCATCTTTCCGTGATCTGACCATGTGTCTGTTCCTCTATTTCCCCCACTGATATTGCGAGTCCAAAGGTTCTTTATTAGTCACATATAACAATTAGTGTAGTGAAATACGGATTGCCATTGCAGCACACTACAAAAAAAGAATCCAAACATAACAATAATAAAGAAATTTAAACATAAAAAACATCCCCCCACAATGGTTCCCACTGTGAGGGAAGGCACAAAGTCCAGCCCCCATCCCCATGTCCACCCACAGTCGGGCCTATTGAGGCCTCCGCAGTCGCCTTTACGGAGGCCCGATGTTCCAGGCCCATGATGGTGCTTCCGGAGACCACGACTTCCGAATCCAACAGGCCGCGCTGGAGTCCTATAGTACAATCCAATTAGTGATTGCGACCTTGAGATTTTTGAGCTCTACCTATATTGGCTAATTGGACGGACCCTCCAATATCTCTTCTGTGGCAAGATATTAATTTGAATGTACACTGATGTGATTCATCAACTGTTGAAGACGCAGGTGTCGAACAATGACTGGAAGGCCTCGCGGGTCAGCCAGGCGCAGAGGCCCAGCACCCCAACGCAGATCACCACTGAGGGCATCACCAGTACAGTCACCACAAAGGAGGCGAGGATCACCAGCTGGGAGGTCGCCGAGGCAGAGGCACAGGGGACATGGTACTCCCCATCATAGACGGGAAGGTAGCCCCCCCCAAAGTAAGATCACTTCAGTCTTATTTGCTTTTATCTCCCTGTGCTAGCTTGCTCTTATTTAACATTTCTTTCTCGGTTAAGGGCCTGTCCCACTTGAACGCCATTTGCACGTCATTTACATGACGTGGTGATGTAGGCAGTGAAGCACGGTTGCCTGCGTGACGCGCAAATAACGCCCAAGTGAATATTGAGTATGGAGTATTGCGTACAGTTTTGGTCTCCTAATCTGAGGAAGGACATTCTTGCCATAGAGGGAGTACAGAGAACGTTCACCAGACTGATTCCTGGGATGGCAGGACTTTCATATGAAGAAAGACTGGGTAGACTCGGCTTGTCATCGCTAGAATTTAGAACATTGAGGGGGGATCTTATAGAAACTTACAAAATTCTTAAGGGGTTGGACAGGCTAGATGCAGGAAGATTGTTCCCGATGTTGGGGAAGTCCAGAACAAGGGGTCGCAGTTTAAGGATAAGGGGGAAGTCTTTTAGGACCGAGATGAGAAAATACAATTCACACAGAGAGTGGTTAATATGTGGAATTCTGTGCCACAGAAGGTAATCGAGGCCAGTTCATTGGCTATATTTAAGAGGGAGTTAGATGTGGCCCTTGTGGCTAATGGAACCCCCAATTCCCCCCCCCTCCCCCCCACATAAAACAGACCAAGAAATATTAAAACATACTTAAAATAATAAAAACAGAGAGAGGACAGTCAGTCTGTTGGCGATGCAGCCAAATGCTGTTGATTAATGATAACCATTTTTGTATGAATATGATCTGCCTCTATAAAGGTTAAGGAAAGTGTTCTGCACCTGGGATGTAATTCCAATAGACATGGCGTGGAAAGGTGAAGAGTCCAAACCTTACAACACACCTACCATCGATAGCATTTCATCTACATAATAAAGCAAGTGTCCTGGTCTTGTTAAAAAGAACCTCCTGGTAGGGCAGCAGAATTATATCAATCTACAGGCAGACAAAAAAATTCTGGAGGAACTCAGCGGGTGAGGCAGCGTCTATGAAGCGAAGGAATAGGCGATGTTTCGGGACGAGACCCTCCTTCAGACCCTGCCTCACCTGCTGAGTTCCTCCAGCATTTTGTCTACCTATGATTTAAACCAACATCTGCAGTTCTTTTCTACTAAATCATTATTTCAGTCTGAAGAAGGGTCTTGACCTGAAACGTCACCCATTCCTTCTCTTCAGAGATGCTGCCTGACCCGCTGAGTTCCTCCAGCATTTTTTGTCTACTTTTGATTTCTCCAGCATCTGCAGTTCCTTCTTAAACATCAATCTACAGTCACGCCTTTTAGTTAATTTCTAATTACTCTAGACTCGATGGATCTGTAATTACACTTCTAATGTGCTTACTGATGAAGGCAAGTATACCACACACATGTGTTTACTACATGTGTTGCCACTTTCAGGGAACTATATAGTGCAATCTGCCCATCTACGAGAGATTAAAACCTCTGATTACTATAGTAATGCCTGCTGCAGGTAGCACTGCAAGAGTGCAGATTGATATGCCATGTTTATATATGTTGTAGATAGATAGATAGATCCTTTATTGTACAAAATCTGGGTGTACGTACATGAATTGTTGGGGGGGGGGCATGCTTAGTATTGGCGAGCGGCTGGAGTGTGCTAGATTTCAGGGATGTGACAGGGGAACCCTGGAGATGGTTGGGATTTGTGTGCAGGGGGTTCAGATGTTCATGAGTTCATTGCAGAGCCCTGCCATGTAAGCAGGATACGACTGACGCTGGGCATGCACATAGACCAGTAAGGAAGAGAAACAGGACTGGAAGACAATGTGTTACTTTTGGTCTTTGCAGGAACGGAGAGAACTGTTAAAGTACCGTTGAAGTTCACATGTCCCGTGTCTTTAAAGACAATAGGTGCAGCAGGAGGCCATTCGGCCCTTCGAGCCAGCACCACCATTCAATGTGATCATGGCTGATCATCCCCAATCAGTCCCCCGTTCCTGCCTTTTCCCCATATCCCCTGACTCCGCTATCTTTAAGAGCCCTATCTAGCTCTCTCTTGAAAGCATCCAGAGAACCCGCCTCCACTGCCATCTGAGGCAGAGAATTCCACAGATTCACCACTCTCTGAGTGAAAAAGTGTTTCCTCATCTCCATTCTAAATTGCTTGCCCCTTATTCTTAAACTGTGGCCCCTGGTTCTGGACTCCCCCAACATGGGGAACGTGATTATAGTAGTTGATTTGATTGTCATAAAGTAAAGTGGACATCATTTAAAGAGGAGAGTCTGTTGAAATGTTGGTCTCACTCACCCCTGCGAGCGGAGATAATTCATGGATCCCACCAGGTATTACTTCCAGCCTCTTCTCCGTCCCAGCAAACATGGCACTGCACGTCACCCTCTTATCTCAGCTGGCACCCGATCCTTGGATGTGATGTTACCAGTGGTTGAAGGGGTTGTCAGTATGCAGACTTGTTCCCATCCTTGTACCCCTGTGTTTGTAGGAGCGCCAGCACCTGCCCGACCCAGGAGGTTTCGTCCAGGCACAAGGGCCTTGATGGAGATACGCAAATACCAGAAGTCGACAGACTTGCTGCTGAGGAAGCTGCCCTTCAGCATGTTGGTGAGTCCTGGAACCAGCGTGTAACCAATGCTGAAAATGCTCAGTGGTAGCTGGAAACAAAAGTGCTCTCTGCAGATTGTATGGGATAGAAACATAGGTGCAGGAGTAGGCCATTCGGCCCTTCGAGCCAGCTTCAATGTGATCATGTCTGATCATCCACAATCAGTACCCCGCTCCTGCCTTCACCCCATATCCCTTGACTCCGCTCTCTTTATCTAACGCTCTCTTGAAAGCATCCAGAGAATTGGAGTGCAGTTTTGGTCTCCAGATTTGAGGAAGGACGTTCTTGCTATTGAGGGAGTGCAGTGTAGGTTCACCAGGTTAATTCCCGGGATGGCGGGACTGCCATATGTTGATAGAATGGAGCGGATGGGCTTGTACACTCTGGAATGTAGAAGGATGAGAAGATATCTTGTTGAAATATATAAGATTATTAAGTGGTTGGACAGGCTAGAGGCAGGAAACATGTTCCCGATGTTGGGGGAGTCCAGAACCAGGGGCCACAGTTTAAGAATACGGGGTAGGCCATTTAGAACGGAGATGAGGAAAAGCTTTTTCACACAGAGAGTGGTGAGTCTGTGGAATTCTCTGCCTCAGAGGGCAGTGGAGACCGGTTCTCTGGATGCTTTCAAGAGAGAGTTAGATAGGGCTCTTAAAGATAGCGGAGTCAGGGGATCAGTGGCGATCAGTGAAACATGGTTGCAGGAGGGCTGTGATTGGAAACTAAATATTCCAGGATTTTGTTGCTTCAGGTGTGATAGAATTGGAGGGGCAAGAGGTGGAGGTGTTGCATTGCTTATCAGGGAAGATATTACAGCAGTGCTTTGGCAGGATAGATTAGAGGGCTCGTCTAGGGAGGCTATTTGGGTGGAACTGAGAAATGGGAAAGGGGTAGCAACACTTATAGGGGTGTATTATAGACCGCCAAATGTGGAGCGAGAATTGGAAGAGCAAATATGTAAGGAGATTGCAGATATTAGTAGTAAGCACAAGGTAGTGATTGTGGGAGATTTCAATTATCCACACATAGACTGGGAAACACATTCTGTAAATGGGCTGGATGGGTTGGAGTTTGTAAAATGTGTGCAGGATAGTTTTTTTGCAGCAATACATAGAGGTACCTACTAGAGAAGGGGCGGTGCTGGACCTCCTGTTAGGAAATGAGACGGGTCAGGTGGCAGAGGTATGCGTTGGGGAACAGTTCGGGTCCAGTGATCACAATACCATTAGTTTCAATATAATTATGGAGAGGGTCAGAACTGGACCTAGGGTTGAGATTTTTGATTGGAGAAAGGCTAACTTTGATGAGATGCGAGATGATTTAAAATGAGTAAATTGGGACAGTTTGTTTTATGGGAAAGATGTGGAAGAGAAATGGAAGACATTTAAAGGTGAAATTTTAAAAGTACAGAATCTTTATGTCCCTGTGTTTAAGAAGGAACTGCAGATGCTGGAAAATCGAAGGTACACAAAAAAGCTGGAGAAACTCAGCGGGTGCAGCAGCATCTATGGAGCGAAGGAAATAGGCAACGTTTCGGGCCGAAACCCTTCTTCAGTCTGAAGAAGGGTTTCGGCCCAAAACGTTGCCTATTTCCTTCGCTCCATAGATGCTGCTGCACCCGCTGAGTTTCTCCAGCTTTTTTGTGTATCTTTATGTCCCTGTTCGGTTGAAAGGAAAATTGGAAAGAGCCATGGTTTTTGAGGGAAATTGGACACTTGGTTTGGAAAAAGAGAGAGATCTACAATAATTATAGGACAGCTTGGAGTAAATGAGGTGCTTGAGGAGTATAAAGAATGTAAAAAGAATCTTAAGAAAGAAATTAGAAAAGCTAAAAGAAGATATGAGGTTGCTTTGGCGAGTAAGGTGAAAGTAAATCCAAAGGGTTTCTACAGCTATATTAATAGCAATAGGATAACGAGGGATAAAATTTGTCCATTAGAGAGTCAGAGTGGACAGCTATCTGCAGAGCCCAAAGAGATGGGGGGGGGGGGGGGGGGGGGGGGGGGGGGGGGGGGATATTGAACAATTTATTTTCTTCGGTATTCACCAAGGAGAAGGATATTGAATTATGTGAGGTAAGGGAAACAAGTAGAGTAGCTATGGATACTATGAGATTCAAAGAAGAGGATGTACTGACACTTTTGAGAAATATAAAAGAGGATAAGTCTCCAGGTCCGGACAGGATATTCCCTAGGACATTGAGGGAAGTTAGTGTAGAAATAGCAGGGGCTATGACAGAAATATTTCGAATGTCATTAGAAACGGGAATAGTGCCGGAGGATTGGCGTACTGCGCATGTTGTTCCATTTTTTAAAAGGGGGTCTAAGAGTAAACCTAGCAATTATAGACCTGTTAGTTTGACGTCAGTGGTGAGCAAATTAATGGAAAGGATACTTAGCGATAATATATATAAGCATCTGGATAAACAGGGTCTGATTAGGAACAGTCAACATGGATTTGTGCCTGGAAGGTCGTGTTTGACTAATCTTCTTGAATTTTTTGAAGAGGTTACTCGGGAAATTGATGAGGGTAAAGCAGTGGATGTTGTATATATGGACTTCAGTAAGGCCTTTGACATGGTTCCTCACGGAAGGTTGGTTAAGAAGGTTCAACTGTTGGGTATAGATGCAGGAATAGCAAGATGGATTCAACAGTGGCTGAATGGGAGAAGCCAGAGAGTAATGGTGGATGGTTGTTTGTCAGGTTGGAGGCCAGTGACTAGTGGAGTGCCACAGGGATCTGTGTTGGGTCCATTGTTGTTTGTCATGTACATCAATGATCTGGATGATGGTGTGGTAAATTGGATTAGTAAGTATGCAGATGATACTAAGATAGGTGGGGTTGTGGATAATGAAGTAGAGTTTCAAAGTCTACAGAGAGATTTATGCCAGTTGGAAGAGTGGGCTGAAAGATGGCAGATGGAGTTTAATGCTGATAAGTGTGAGGTGCTACATCTTGGCAGGATAAATCAAAATAGGACGTACATGGTAAATAGTAGGGAATTGAAGAATACAGAGGGATGTGGGAATAACTGCACAGTTCCCTGAAGGTGGAATCTCATGTAGATAGGGTGGTAAAGAAAGCTTTTGGTGTGCTGGCCTTTATAAATCAGAGCATTGAGTATAGTAGTTGGGATGTAATGTTAAAATTGTACAAGGCATTGGTGAGGCCAAATCTGGAGTATGGTGTACAATTTTGGTCGCCTAATTATAGGAAGGACGTCAACAAAATTGAGAGAGCACAGAGGAGATTTACTAGAATGTTGCCTGGGTTTCAGCAACTAAGTTACAGAGAAAGGTTGAACAAGTTAGGGCTTTATTCTTTGGAGCGCAGAAGGTTAAGGGGGGACTTGATGGAGGTCTTTAAAATGATGAGAGGGATAGACAGAGTTGACGTGGATAAGCTTTTCCCACTGAGAGTAGGGAAGATTCAAACAAGGGGACATGACTTGAGAATTAAGGGACAGAAGTTTAGGGGTAATATGAGGGGGAACTTCTTTACTCAGAGAGTGGTAGCTGTGTGAAATGAGCTTCCAGTGAAGGTGGTGGAGGCAGGTTCGTTTTTGTCATTTAAAATGAATTGGATAGTTATATGGACGGGAAAGGAATGGAGGGTTATGGTCTGAGCGCAGGTATATGGGACTAGGGGAGAATACGTGTTCGGCACGGACTAGAAGGGTCGAGATGGCCTGTTTCCGTGCTGTAATTGTTATATGGTTATATGGGGAGAAGGCAGGAATGGGGTACTGATTGGGGATGATTAGCCATGATCACATTGAATGGCAGTGCTGGCTCGATGGGCCGAATGGCCTTCTCCTGCACCTATTGTCTATTGTCAATTCAGACAGCACACAGAACAAAAATTGTACTTCATGATTGTGGAAAAAGCCGGTGCATCAGCAGTGCATTCGAGGAAAGCAATTTGACAGCAAGTCAATAGACATAGACAATAGGTGCAGGAGTAGGCCATTCGGCCCTTCGAGCCAGCACCGCCATTCACTGTGATCATGGCTGATCATCCCCAATCAGTACCCCGTTCCTGCCTTCTCCCCATATCCCCTGACTCCGCTATATTTAAGAGCCCTATCTGGCTCTCTCTTGAACGTATCCAGAGAACCGGCCTCCACCGCCCTCTGAGGCAGAGAATTCCACAGACTCACGACTCTCTGAGAAAACGTGTTTCCTCGTCTCCGTTCTAAATGGCTTACCTCTTATTCTTAAACTGTGTCCCCTGGTTCTGGACTCCTCCAACATCGGGTACATGTTTCCTGCCTCTAGCGTGTCCAAACCCTTAACAATCTTACATGTTTCAATAAGATCCCCTCTCATCCTCCTAAACTCCGGAGTGTACAAGCCCAACCGCTTAATTCTCTCAGCATATGACAGTCCCGCCATCCCGGGAATTAACCTTGTAAACCTACACAGCACTCCCTCAATAGCAAGAATGTCCTTCCTCAAATTAGGGGACCAAAACTGCACACAAGTCAAGTCAAGTTTATTTGTCACATACACATACGAGATGTGCAGTGTATGTGACAAATAAACTCGAGGTGTGGTCCACAATACTCCAGTTGTGTTCTCACTAGTGCCCTGTACAACTGCAGAAGGACCTCTTTGCTCCTATACTCGACTCATCTTGTTATAGAGGCCAAAATGCCATTCGCTTTCTTGACTGCCTGCTATACCTGCATGCTTACTTTCAGTGACTGATGAACAAGGACCCCCAGAACCCGTTGTACTTCCCCTTTTCCCAACTTGACGCCATTTAGATAGTAATCTGCCTTCCTGTTTTTTATACCAAATTGGATAACCTCACATTTATCCACATTAAACTTCATCTGCCCACTCCCCCAATCAGTCCAAGTCACCCTGCATGCTCATAGCACCCTCCTCACAGTTCACACTGCCACCCAGCTTTGTGTCATCTGCAAATTTGCAAATGTTACTTTGAATCCCTTCATCCAAATCATTGATATATATTGTAAATAGCTGCGGTCCCAGCACCGAGCCTTGCGGTACCCCACTAGTCACTGCTGGCCCCAGCACCGAGCCTTGCGGTACCCCACTAATCACTCCCTGCCATTCTGAAAGGGACCCGTTAATCCCTACTCTTTGTTTCCTGTCTGCCAACCAATTTTCTATCCATGTCAGCACTCTACCCCCAATACCATGTGCCCTAATTTTGCCCACTAATCTCCTATGTGGCACCTTATCAAATGCATTCTGAAAGTCCAGGTACACTACATCCACTGGCTCCCCCTTGTCCATTTTCCCAGTTACATTCTCCAAAAATTCCAGAAGATTAGTCAAACATGATTTCCCCTTCGTAAATCCATGCTGACTCGGACCGATCCTGCTACTGCTATCCAAATGTGCTGCTATTTCATCTTTTATAATTGACTCCAGCATCTTCCCCACCACCGATGTCAGGCTAACGTCTATAATTCCCTGTTTTCTCTCTCCCGCCTTTCTTAAAAAGTTCGATAATATGAGCTACCCTCTAATCCACAGGAACAGATCCCAAGTCTATAGAACATTGGAAAATTATCATCAATGCATCCACGATTTCTAGAGCCACTTCCTTAAGTACCCTGGGATGCAGACCATCAGGCCCTGGGGATTTATCAGCCTTCAATCCCATCAGTCTATCCAACCATTTCCTGCCTAATGTGGATTTTCTTCAGTTCCTCCGTCACTCCAGATCCTCCGGCCACTACTATATCAGGAACACAAAATTTCTGGAGAAACTCAGCGGGTGCAGCAGCATCTATGGAGCGAAGGAAATAGGCGACGTTTCGGCCCGAAACGTCGCCTATTTCCTTCGCTCCATAGATGCTGCTGCACCCGCTGAGTTTCTCCAGCAATTTTGTGTACCTTCGATCTTCCAGCATCTGCAGTTCCTTCTTGAACACTATATCAGGAAGATTGTTTGTGTCCTCCTTAGTGAAGACTGATCCAAAGTATCTGTTCAACTCATCTGCCATTTCCTTGTTCCCCATAATAAATTCACCTTTTTCGATCTTCAAGGGTCCCACTTTGGTCTTAACTAATTTTTTCCTCTTTACATACCTAAAGAAGCTTTTACTATCCTGCTTTATATTCCTGGCTAGCTTACCTTCCTACCTCAACTTTTCTCCCCGTATTGTCTTTTTAGTTATCTTCTGTTGTTCTTTAAACGTTACCCAATCCTCTTGCTTCCCGCTCATCTTTGCTACGTTCTACTTCTCTTCTTTTTTTATACTGTCCCTGATGTCCCTTGTCAGCCACGATCACCCTTTACTCCCCTTGGAATCTATCTTCCTCCTAGGAATGAAATGATCCTGCACCTTCTGTATTATTCCTAGAAATACCTGCTATTTTTGTGCCACTGTCATCCTGCTAGAGTATCTTTCCAGTCAACTTTGGCCAGCTCCTCCCTCATGGCCCCATAGTCCTCTTTATTCAACTGCAACACTGACACCTCTGATCTACCCTTCTCCCTCTCCAATTGTAGATTAAACCTGACCATGTTATGGGCAATACCTCCTAATGGCTCATTAACCTCGAGTTCCTTTATCAAATCCGGTTCATTATATAACATTAAATCCAAAACTGCCTTCTCCCTGGTAGGCTCCAATACTAGCTGCTCTAAGAATCCATCACGAAGGCACTCTACAAAGTCCCTTTCTTGGGGTCCACTACCAACCTGATTTTCCCAGTCTACCTGCATGTTGAAATCTCCCATAACAACCACAGCATTACCTTTGCTACATGCCAATTTTAACTCCTGATTCAACTTGCCCCCTATATCCACGCTACTGTTTGGGGGCCTGTAGATTAGTCCCATTAGTGTATTTTCACCCTTACAATTCCTTAGTTCTATCCATACTGACTCCACATCTCCCGTTTCAATGTCACCCCTTGCAAAGGACTGAATTTCATTCCTCACCAACAGGGCTACCCCACCCCCTCTGCCCACCTGTCTGTCTTGTCGATAGGAGGTATAACCATATAACAATTACAGCACGGAAACAGGCCATCTCGGCCCTACAAGTCCATGCCGAACAACTTTTTTCCCTTAGTCCCACCTGCCTGCACTCATACCATAACCCTCCATTCCCTTCTCATCCATATGCCTATCCAATTTATTTTTAAATGATACCGACGAACCTGCCTCCACCTCTTCCACTGGGAGCTCATTCCACACCGCTACCACTCTCTGAGTAAAGAAGTTCCCCCTCATATTACCCCTAAACTTCTGTCCCTTCATTCTGAAGTCATGTCCTCTTGTTTGAATCTTCCCTATTCTCAAAGGGAAAAGCTTGTCCACATCAACTCTGTCTATCCCTCTCATCATTTTAAAGACCTCTATCAAGTCCCCCCTTAACCTTCTGCGCTCCAGAGAATAAAGCCCTAACTTATTCAACCCTTGGTATACCCTTGGATATTCAGTTCCCAGCCCTGGCCCTCGTTCAGCCATGTCTCAGTAATTTCACAACATCATACTTGCCAGTTTCTAACTGAGCCTCAAGCTCGTCCACTTTGTGCATTCATATACAACACTCTGACCTCCGTATTCACGTCCCCCCTCACACCGCTCGCAATTGGCCCTGACCGTACTCTTTTATCCCTGTCGATGGTTGTGCAAGCGCTCGTCTGAAGTGTTCGGCGCTGAGCAATATTGGATGGGTTGATGCAACAACCTGGTGGTTGTATGAATGGAGCAGTTCCTGAGCCTGGTGGTGTAGGACTTCAGGCTTCTGTACCTCCTGCCCGACTGTATGGGAAAAATCTGGCAACTCTGCGTGAATGAATAGGCTAGCCATTTTCTGGGCTTTTACATTCCAGGTTCGTGAGGTAGCATCACGATTTACCCGTGGACTTAACTTCAGATGGCAAGCACATGCTTTGTTAGCGCTGCAGGAGGTAAGAACTGAGGTGGCACAGAATGGCTTCCCTTCCGACTCCTTACTACTGTGTTGTGTTTTTCCTTGCCTTTACATTAACTGCCCAAACGTGCCACAAGTAATCTGAGGTACTGTACTGTCTGTGGACAATCAATGTGAATGTCACCGGCCAAACAACCAGTGCCCTTCCTTCAGCCTGTGTTGGTGCGGAGATATCCATTCATGGGCAGTGCCTTCCACCATTCCCGTTTACTTTAACTGTATCCCAATCCCACTTACGGAGCTGCCACCATACTCTTGTGCAGTCACGTTTAGCCAACAGCATCATTTACTCTCTCTGTGAAAGATCACTAGCTGCTGTTATGTGGAGGGGACAAATCATTTTTCCCAGCTGTTTTTGTGACTATTGAACCATCTATTGACATATCTTTTTTTTATATATATATATATATATATATATAGACAATAGGAGTAGAGGCCATTCGGCCCTTCGAGCCAGCGCCGCCATTCAATGTGATCATGGCTGATCATCCCCAATCAGTACCCCGTTCCTGCCTTCTCCTCGTATCCCCTGACTCCGCTATTTTTAAGAGCCCTATCCAGCTCTCTCTTGAAAGTATCCAGAGAACCGGCCTCCACCGCCCTCTGAGGCAGAGAATTCCACAGATTCACCACTCTCTGTGAGAAAAAGTGTTTCCTCGTCTCCGTTCGAAATGGCTTACTCCTTATTCGTGGGATTTCAGATGGCGCAATGGGCTAAGTGTTCGGCTGGCAACCGGAAGGTAGCCGGTTCGAATCCCGCTTGGAGTGCATACTGTCGTTGTGTCCTTGGGGCAAGACACTTCACCCACCTTTGCCTGTGTGTAAATGTAATGTAATTATGTGAAGCACTTTGGGGTCAATGCAAGTTGACTAAAAATGTGCTATATAAATAAGATTATTATTATTATTAAACTGTGGCCCCTGGTTCTGGACTCCACCAACATCCGGAACATGTTTCCTGCCTCTAGTGTGTCCAAGCCCTTAACAATCTTATATGTTTCAATGAGATCCCCTCTCATCCTTCTAAACTCCAGAGTGTACAAGCCCAGCCGCTCCATTCTCTCAGCATATGACAGTCCCGCCATCCTGGGAATTAACCTGGTGAACCTACGCTGCACTCCCTCAATAGCAAGAATGTCCTTCCTCAAATTAGGGGACCAAAACTGCACACAATACTCCAGTTGTGGTCTCACTAGGGCCCTGTACAACTGCAAAAGGATATAAGAGACAGGTTATGTGGTTATCGTCACATATCCTGAACTGCATCCCTAAACATTCTTCTCCTTCCCTCTTTAAGATGCTCAAAACGGACCAAATGTTGAACGTTCATCTGGCTCGATCTCAGATGTTGTCAAATCTGTCCTTGTCCAGATTTGCTCTTTTGTTTATTATAAACCCCCAATAAATGTAATTGTTGTAGAGCTCTGGGCAAGTTACAAACCAAGACTGGCCTGTCAACTATTGATTGGGCACAGTGCTTATTTGTAATGATTTAGTACCTGTTGTATGTCGATCGCAACCTTTCTGAAGCACAAGCTTTGTTGAGATGGAGTTGAGTCAGGGGGAAGCCATTGGCCGTTTAAATCGTTAACTGGAAGCCCCCTGCCCAACCTCACATAGAAACATAGACAATAGGTGCAGGAGTAGGCCATTCAGCCCTTCGAGCCAGCACCGCCATTCAATATGATCATGGCTGATCATCCAACTCAGTATCCTGTACCTGCCTTCTCTCCATACCCCCTGATCCCTTTAGCCACAAGGGCCACATCTAACTCCCTCTTAAATATAGCCAATGAACTGGCCTCAACTACCTTCTGTGGCAGAGAGTTCCAGAGATTCACCACTCTCTGTGTGACAAAATGTTTTTCTCATCTCGGTTTTAAAAGATTTCCCCCTTATCCTTAAGCTGTGACCCCTTGTCCTGGACTTCCCCAACATCGGGAACAATCTTCCTGCATCTAGCCTGTCCAACCCCTTAAGCATTTTGTAAGTTTCTATAAGATCCCCCCTCAATCTTCTAAATTCTAGCGTGTACAAGCCGAGTCTATCCAGTCTTTCTTCATAAGACAGTCCTGACATCCCAGGAATCAGTCTGGTGAACCTTCTCTGCACTCCCTCTATGGCAATAATGTCTTTCCTCAGATTAGGGAGACCAAAACTGTACGCAATACTCCAGGTGTGGTCTCACCAAGACCCTGTACAACTGCAGTAGAACCTCCCTGCTCCTATACTCAAATCCTTTTGCTATGAATGCTAACATACCATTCGCTTTCTTCACTGCCTGCTGCACCTCACTGCATGGAGTGTTTTCTGAATCCTAAAGAAGTGTCTCTATAAAAAAAAACAGTGATCCAGCATCAAGAAGATTGTACTCAAGTGTGTCACAGCTGGTGCAGCTGCTGCCTCACAGTGCCAGGGACCTGGTTTCCATCCTGACGTTGGGTGCTGTCTGTACATCCTTTCCACATTCTCCCCGTGACTGTGGGTTTCCTCAGCGGGTCCCAGTTTGCTCCCACATCCCAAAGACACGCATGTTTGTACATTAATCGACCTTCAGCAAATTTGCAGATGCTGTTCCCGATGTTGGAGTCCAGAACCAAGGGCCACAGTTTAAGAATAAGGGGTAAGCCATCCAGAACTAGGGGGTCACAGTTTAAGGATAAGAGGGAAGTCTTTTAGGACAGAGATGAGAAAATCATTTTTTACACAGAGAGTGGTGAATCTGTGGAATTCTCTGCCACAGAAGGTAGTTGAGGCCACAGTTCATTGGCTATATTTAAGAGGGAGTTAGATGTGGCCCTTGTGGCTAAAGGAATCAGGGAGTATGGAGAGAAGGCAGGGATGGGATACTGAGTTGGATGATCAGCCATGATCATATTGAATGGCAGTGCAGGCTCGAAGGGCCGAATGGCCTACTCCTGCACCTGTTTTTCTTTGTTTCTATTTAGAACGGAGACGAGGAAACACTTTTTCACCCAGAGAGTTGTGAGTCTGTGGAATTCTCTGCGTCAGAGGGCAGTGGAGGCAGGTTCTCTGGATGCTTTCTAGAGAGAGCTAGATAGGGCTCTTAAAGATAGAGCACGTATTGTGTATTGTCTTTGTGAATTGCCCCTAGTGGATGTGAAAGTGGGAAAGTAGAATTAGAGTGAACTGGTGATTGATGGTCAGCGTGGAGTTGGTTGGCCGCAAGGCTCGTTTCCACAGTGTATTTCTATACTAAACTATTCCAAATAATGATTTAAAGTGGACAAAAACTGCTGGAGGAACTCAGCGGGTGAGGCTGCAATCTAGGGAGAAAAGGAATAGTTTTTCCCTTCTTCAGACTGAGCAGTCTGGTCTCAACCTGAAACGTCACCTATTGCTTCTCCCCCAAGATGCTGTCTCACCCGCTGAGCTCCTCCAGCATTTTTTTTGGTCTACCTTTGATTTTTCCAGCATCTGTAGTTCCTTCTTAACCAAATAATGATTTACTAGGAAAAAATTGCAGATGCTGGCTTAATTCGAAGGTAGATACAAAATGCTGGAGTAACTCACCGGAGCAGGCAGCATCTCTGGAGAGAAGGTATGGGTGACGTTTCGAGTCGAGACCCGTCTTCAGACTGATCAGCCTGAAATGTCACCCATTCCTTCTCTCCACAGATGCTGCCTGACCCGCTGAGTTACTCCAACACTCTGTGAAACGTCACCTATCCATGTTCTCCACAGATGCTGCCTGACCCTCTGAGTTACTCCAGCACTCTGTGAAACGTCACCTATCCATGTTCTCCACAGATGCTGCCTGACCCGCTGAGTTACTCCAGCACTCTGTGAAACGTCACCTATCCATGTTCTCCACAGATGCTGCCTGACCCGCTGAGTTACTCCAGCACTCTGTGAAACGTCACCTATCCATGTTCTCCACAGATGCTGCCTGACCCACTGAGTTACTCCAGCACTCTGTGAAACGTCACCTATCCATGTTCTCCACAGATGCTGCCTGACCCGCTGAGTTACTCCAGCACTCTGTCAAACGTCACCTATCCATGTTCTCCACAGATGCTGCCTGACCCGCTGAGTTACTCCAGCACTCTGTGAAACGTCACCTATCCATGTTCTCCCCAGATGCTGCCTGACCCGCTGAGTTACTCCAGCACTCTGTGTCTACCACATAATGATTTGTTTTGGGCGGTGAAACATTTTTGGATGCTTTGCGATTGTGACGGGCACGGCAATAATCTCCGTTCGCTTGCCGCATTCCTTCGTCTGTGTGGTAACGCTGGTCTTTGTTCTTGCTCCTGTTTCACAGGCAGCAGAGGCATTTCTGGTACTGCTCATGGAGGATGCCTACCTCTGCACCCTCCATGCCAAGCGGGTCACTCTGTTCCCCAAGGACATCCAGCTGGCCCGGAAGATCAGGGGAATTCACGCAGGTTTGGGTTAATGCAGCATAAGCCGAGTTTGTCGTGACCACGTTCCCCTCCCTCCATCCCTGCTTGCACCTCTGCCAAAGGAACCTACCTCGCCTCGAACTAGGAGACAAAACTATATACCAGAGACACGGGATATTGGGAGCCGTGCTCTGGCACATCGTGCACATGCCCAATCACCTCTTTAATTGTGCCACCGTGCTCGTGTCAGCAGCTGACGTCACCGAATGTGGAAGATATTCTTCAGTGTCCCACAGGCTGGCCAGGACTACCTTCTCCCAACCCTCGTCCTTGTGGATCAGACCTGTCGACTATCAACCGAGCTGATTGCTGAATGGGCACGTGTGGCAAGTACCAGCATTTGTTGCTTCATGTCATCCTTTCCAAAGCAGAGAGAAATGAACACAAATTCAACTGTTGCTTATTCCAAGATGAAACTGAGAACCTCTGTCCAATTTACATCGCAAGGTATGAGTGTTGAATCTAAACATGTACAAGGGAAAAGCATGTTTAACCTTCAAGATGTTGTAGAACTGTTGCCATTTATTATGTACTTGATTTTAATCATTATTGTTAAGGTATAAATTGTGTTATTGCTACAATTTTCTTCAAATAACATTTTCTTCAAATAAAACATTTCTTCAAATATAAGGCTAGGCCCCAGCGGTGGTTTGGGGTCTTGCCTTCATACTCGCCCCCCCCCCTCGTGCAGCCTCAGATGGTGAAGGTTGAGCCTTTACCCCCGTCCCAACAATTATTCCCCCGACACCTTGCTCTGGGGCATTCAGGCTCTGATTGTCATTCCCAACTGACTCTAATCTGCGGGGAGTTTGGAGAAATCTAAACTCCAAGCAGTGGCAGTGAAATGATCATCCTCTTGTAGCTGTTGTTTTGAAATCCCCCTCCCTCTTCTTCTCTCCCTCTCTCACCCACTACCCCCTCCCTCTCCTCCTCTCCCTGTCTCCCTCCCTCCCCCTCTCTACCCCCTCCCACTCTTCTCCCCCTCCCTCCCTCCCCCTCGCCCCCCTTCCTCTCTCTCCCTCTCCTCTCTCCCTCCCCCCTCCTCCCCTCTCTCTCCCCTCCTCTCTCCCTCTCTCCTCTCCCCCTCCCTCCCTCCTCCCTACTCTCCCCCTCCCTCCCTCCCCCCTCCCTCCCTCCTCTCCCTCTCCCCCTCTCCCCCTTCCCCCTCTCCCTCTCCCCCTCTCTCCCTCTCTCTCTCTCCTCTCTCCCTCTCTCTCTCTCTCTCTCTCCCTCTCTTCTCTCTCTCTCTCCCTCTCCTCCTCCCCCTCTCCTCCCTCCCTCCCCCTCTCCCTCCCCCCCTCTCTCACCCCTCCCGTCTCTCCCCCCCCCCCCCTCCTCCCCCCTCCCTCCCTCCCTCCCTCTCTCCCTCCCTCCCCCCCTCCCCCCCCCTCTCCCCCTCTCTCCCTCTCCCCCTCTCTCTCCCTCCCTCTCTCTCCCCTCTCTCCCTCTCTCCCTCTCTCTCCCCCCCTCCCCCTCTCCCCTCCCTCTCTCTCTCTCTCCCCCTCTCCCCCTCTCTCCCTCCCTCTCTCTCCCTCCCTCCCTCCTCCCTCCCCCCTCCCCCCCTCCCCCTCCCCTTCCCCCCCCCCTCCCTTTCTCTCCCCCCCCCCCTCTCTCCCCCCCCTCCCTCCCTCCCTCTCCCCTCCTCCCCCCCTCTCTCCCTCCCTCTGTTCCAGTTGTCAGGCACTCAGCCTAGCAGTCCTACGTAAATTATATACTGACATGAATCATAAAATGATTCAAAGCGACTAACTTTCCACTAACAGTGTGTCGACCTTGCGGCTTGATTTAAGACTGGAGGAAGGGAAGATTGGTTTGTTACCATCAGCATGTAAACTCGTTAGAAATCGCCACAAAGGTCTGATGTAACAGTTTATTAAAATGACATTGAAACCCAAATTCCCTTGAGGAACTTGTTGGCAAGATGTATAATTGATTATGGAGTTCTTGCATTATCTTATCTTTGCTTCACTAAACCCCACAATCATTGAGATTTAGTTGTGAACACTGCCAGGCTGTGACAATCACCTTGTATTCATTTAATGTCCCTTCAGCCATCCCCCCTCCATTCTAACTCAGTCCCCTGTAGAGAGGAGAAGAACTAACTCTGGGCTGTACGTCTCCCTTCTATCCCATGCCCCACTCATCCTGTCCTGGGCAAATAAATAAATAGGCAGCAACAGCTTCTCCTGAATTTTAACCAGACGTCAATCATTCAAATCATTATTGTGTGAAGAACTGCCCAGAGAATTTAAATTGTATTCCAAGCCTTGCCATTATTTTATTTCATTTCAATATTTATCCCACTGCTCATCTGCTTCTGCTTTTAAAAGCAGCCTGCCCCTTCTTCCCCGTGAGGCTGGTGAGATGAAGACACTGCGATGTCTGACTGGCATCCTTGTTGTGTAGGAACAGCGCTGCTCTCCAACACAAAGCCGTCTGGCCCATCATGTACTCTGTGAAAGAGATTAGCCTGAATATCCTGTCATCAAACTGCCGCCTTTCCAAACGTGCTTGTTGATGGTAAACCTGGTCACTTCACCCAGCAGGGAGCCCGTTCACATCTCCCCAATAACAGCACGCTGTCGAACTGCCCTCTCCCCTCCATAATAGACAGCAGGGTGACCAACTGGGTCAGAAAGCTCCAAACAGCGCTGACAACTTGTGAAGGGGATTACTTACATAAAGCCCAGGTAGCTGAGATCATGCTTGCTTCATGCCACAAACTGTCGGGATCCTCACATCAATTTACAGTGTACTTTGATGCATGTTGTAAGGATACGGGGATTGTAAATAGTTTATATATAAAAATGTTGATCATTAAGACGCAGGAACAAATGTGGTTGTATTTTCCTACGTTGCAAAATGTATTGAAATAAAGGCTTTGAGTGTTGTGTAAATTTTGTAAAAACCTGTCTTCAGATTCCTTTGTATGTGGGATGGTGGTACCTGACTCTTTGAAGATAGACGCAAAGAGCTGGAGTAACTCAGTGGGTCTGGCAGCATCTCTGGACAAAAAGGATGGGTGACATTTCAGATTGGACCCCTTCTTCAGACTGAAGGTCTGACTATTTGATTCATCCACTTCAATAGAATGGGTTGGTGCAATAGATAGATGATAGGGATGCAGGGAAACAATAGACACCAGGTGCAGGCCCCTTGAGGTGATCATAGCTGATCATCCACAATCAGTACCCCATTCCTGCCTTCTCCCCATTTTCCCTGACTCCACTATCTTTAAAAACTCTGTCCAGCTCTCTCTTTAAAGCATCCAGAGAACCGGCCTCCACCGCCTTCTGAGACAGAGAATTCCACAGACTCGCAACTCTCTGGGTGAAAAAGTGTTTCCTCGTCTCTGTTCTAAATGGCTGACCCCTTATTCTTAAACTGTGTGTGACCCCTGGTTCTGGACTCCCCCAACATTGGGAACATGTTTCCTGCCTCTAGCGTGTCCAAACCGTTAATAATCTTAGGTACACAAAATTGCTGCAGAAACTCAGCGGGTGCAGCAGCATCTATGGAGCGAAGGAAATAGGTGACGTTTCGGGCCGAAACCCTTCTTCAGACTGATGGGGGGGGGGGGGGGGGGGGAGAAGGGGGGAAAAAGGGGGGAAAAAAGGGAGGAGGAGGAGCCCGAGGGCGGGGGGATGGGAGGAGACAGCTCGAGGGTTAAGGAAGGGGCGGAGACAGCAAGGGCTAGCAAAATTGGGAGAATTCAACGTTCATTCCATCAGGACGCAAGCTACCCAGGCGGAATATGAGGTGCTGTTCCTCCAATTTCCGGTGTTGCTCACTCTGGCAATGGAGGAGACCCAGGACAGAGAGGTCGGATTGGGAATGGGAGGGGGAGTTGAAGTGCTGAGCCACCGGGAGTTCAGGTAGGTTATTGCGGAGTGAGTGGAAGTGTTCGGCGAAACGATCGCCCAACCTCCGCTTAGTCTCCCCGATGTAAATCAGCTGACATCTAGAGCAGCGGTAGATGAGGTTGGAGGAGATACAGGTGAACCTTTGTCGCACCTGGAGCGACTGCTTGGGTCCTTGAATGGAGTCGAGGGGGGAGGTGAAGGGACAGGTGTTGCATTTCTTGCGGTTGCAACGGAAAGTGCCCGGGGAGGGGGTGGTGCGGGAGGGAAGGGAAGAATTGACAAGGGAGTTGCGGAGGGAGAGGTCTTTGCGGAAGGCAGACATAGGGGGAGATGGGAAGATGTGGCGAGTGGTGGGGTCACGTTGGAGGTGGCGAAAATGGCGGAGGATTATTTGTTGTATTTGCCGGCTGGTGGGGTGAAAGGTGAGGACCAGGGGGACTCTGCCCTTGTTGCGAGTGCGGGGATGGGGAGAGAGAGCAGTGTTACGGGGTATGGATGAGATTCTGGTGCGAGCCTCATCTATGGTGGCGGAGGGGAATCCCCGTTCCCTGAAGAACGAGGACATTTCTGATGCCCTGGTATGGAATGTCTCATCCTGGGAACAGATGCGGTGTAGACGGAGGAATTGGGAGTAGGGGATGCAGTCTTTACAGGGGGCAGGGTGGGAAGATGTGTAGTCCAGATAGCCATGTGAGTCTGTTGGTTTGTAGTGTATGTCGGTCACCTTAATAATCTTATATGTTTCAAAAAGCTAACCTCTCATCCTTCTAAATTCCAGAATATACAAGCCCAGCCGCTCCATTCTATCAACATATGACAGTCCCGCCATTTTGGGAATTATCCTGGTAAACCTACGCTGCAATCCCTCAATAGCAAGAATGACCAAAACTGCACACAATGCTCCAGGTGTGGTCTCACTAGGGCCCTGTACAACTGCAGAACGACCTCTTTGCTCCTATACTCAACTCCTCTTGTTATGAAGGCCAACATGCCATTCGCTTTCTTCACTGCCTGCTGTACCTGCATGCTTACTTTCATAGACTGATGAACAAGGACCCCCAGATCCCTTTGTACTTCCCCTTTTCCCAACCTGCCTTCCTGTTTTTGCCACCAAAGTGGATAACCTCACATTTATCCACATTGTACTGCATCTCTGCCATGCCCACACCCTAGCTATTTCACCCACCCAACATATTTTCATCATACAATGTGAATTGTGCGTACACACGGTTTAACTTGCCTCATCTCTGTCGAATTAGAGACCATGATATCATGTCAGACAAAGTCTGCACACTATTTGGCAACCCCCACAACATGTCTTGCTGTTGTGGAGAGATCTGATCCCTGTACAGAGACACAACCACTTGGGAGAGAGGAGCAAACACTACAGCACTCTTCATGACATAGATACTTCACAACCAAAGACCACCAAGCAGCGATCAGTGCTGCAAAACTCGGAAAACAATCTCCTTATAGACAGCTCCCTATTTTGTTCACAAAGCTGACTGAGGCTAGCGGAGAAAGCATTGAGTCCGGACTCTGGGAAGAACACCCCACCACCCTCCTGCCCTCAGCCTGTTGAAGAGGTGTCCCGAGGGATCAGTTATATTCAGTTGACAGGGCCGACTGTTGCAAAAGGGATTTAGCTCACTCAACTCAATGACTGAACCCACAAGGGGGACAATTTTGGGTGCATTCAGGATCTCTGCTCACCCAGAGAGCAGGAGCCATGTCGTCAGTCTAGGCCACAGAGGAATGACATTTAAAGTAGAAAGAAAACTCAATCAAAAGAAAGTAAATCCAAAAACATATCTTACCTTATGTTCCTATTAGACAATAGGCAATAGGTGCAAGAACAGGCCATTTGGCCCTTTGAGCCAGCACTGCCATTCAATGTGATAATGGTAGACATAACAATAAAACACCATTGAACCATCTTCCTATACTTTGTTTACCAAGGAACTGCAGATGCTGGAAAATGGAAGGTAGACAAAAGTGCTGGAGAAACTCAGCGGGTGAGGCAGCATCTATGGAACGCAGGAAATAGGCAACGTTTCGGGTCGAGACCCTTCCTCAGACCTGAAGAAGGGTCTCGACCCGAAACGTTGCCTATTTCCTTGGCTCCATAGATGCTGCCTCACCCGCTGAGTTTCTCCCTCTGGAGAAGACGGATAGGTGATGTTTCGGGTTGGGACCGTGCTTCTGACACTATCGGCCTGTTAGCTTAGCGTCTGACATTGCCAAGATGCAGGAGCCAATAAACAAGGAAGAGATAGCTGGCGACTATGTTGAATATGATCTGATCAAACCAAACCAGCACACGTCCATGAATGGGAAACATGCTTGCTGTTCTTTGAGGATGTAACAAGCAGAAACTATTGATGGGAAACGTGTAAATACAGAGGTTCAGGTTTATTTGTCGTATAATAATAATAATAATAATACATTTTATTTATGGGCGCCTTTCAAGAGTCTCAAGGACACCTTACAAAAATTTAGCAGGTAGAGGAAAAACATGTAAGGGGAATGAAATAAATAGAGACATGACTAGTACACAAAGTAAAGACAGAATTCAATACAAAACACAGTATGAGGCAATTAATGCACAGATGAAAAGGGAGGGGGACGTGGGGCTAAGGATAGGCAGAGGTGAAGAAGGTCTTGAGGCTGGAAGAGGTGAGGGACACGGAATTGCGGATCAGTTGGGGGAGGGAGTCCAGGGCCTGGGAGCTGCCCTGGAGAAGGCTGTGTCCCCAAAACTGCGGAGGATGGACTTGTGGATGGAGACCGGCTGATGTGGATCTGAGGGACCGTGAGGGTTGGTAGGGGGAGAGGAGGTCAGTGGTATATGGGGGGGGGGACAGATGGTGGAGGGCTTTGTAGGTGAGGACCTGGATTTTGTAGGTGATCCGGTGGGAGATGGGAAGCCAGGGAAGTTGTTTGAGGACTGGAGTGATGCGATGCCAGGATTTGGTGTGGGTGATGAGACGGGTGGCTGGTTCTGATGTGGAGTCGGTTGATGAGGTGGGCTGTGAGGGAAGTGAGTTGCAGTAGTCAGTCGGGAGGAGATGAAGGCATGGATGAGTCTTTCAGCAGCGGGAGGTGTGAGAGAGGGTCAGTTTGGCGATGTTGTGGAGATGAAAGAAGGAGGTTTTAATGACATGGCGGATGTGAGGCTCAAGGGAGAGGGTGGAATCAAAGATCACGCCAAGGTTGCGGGTATGTAGGTTAACACAGGGTCAACGGTACAATGAAATGTGTTAGACAAACAACGGGTCACCTCAGCAATGATATTACAAGGATAGAATTAAGGTAAAAAAAGTTAAAAGTGACATTGGTAGGTAAAAGACTATAATAAATAAAAGAATCAACATATATGATGTGTTTATGAGTTCAGAAGCCTGATGGCATGGTTTTATAAATGTTGGGCACTGCCACCGACATCGCAGAGGGCTCTGCAGTCTGTCTGAGTATTATTTTATTTTTTTGTCCTGTTGAGGATTTGGTTTAAAGCGGGTTTTTAAATGTG
Source organism: Leucoraja erinaceus (assembly GCF_028641065.1). NCBI lineage: Eukaryota > Metazoa > Chordata > Chondrichthyes > Rajiformes > Rajidae > Leucoraja > Leucoraja erinaceus. The sequence continues at coordinate 40,993 of NW_026575627.1, forward strand.
TATATGTGGGGGGTGGGTGGGGGAAACTTTTAAATTTCTTCCCTGCATGGAGACCCGACCTTTTCCCTGTTGGGTCTCCGTTGCCGTTGGGGCCTAGCGCCGTGGAACGGCCTCCAACCGGAACGACCTGGAGGCTCAAGTCACGGAGCCTGTGGAGCTGTGGAGCTGCGGACCTACCTCCTGTGGAGCTGGCCAGTTTCGGAGCGTGGAGAGCTGCGTTGGCGCGCTGCTGCGACCCGACTCTGGTGGATGGTGACACCGGGAGCTCGCGGGTCCCCGGTGGGAGACCGCTTTGCGGGGGCAACGGCGACTTCTCCCGCCCGAATTGCGGGGATGAAAGTGAGCTGGAGCGGGGCCTTACAACGCCCGGCGCGGCTTTAATTTACCGCGGACTAGCGCCCGCCGGGGGCTTTGACCTCGACTTTGGGAGAGGAATGGAGAGCAGGGGAGAGACACGACTTTGCCTTCCATCACAGTGAGGTGGAGACTCACTGTGATGGATGTTTGTGTGAATTGTTTTGGTGTGTGTCTTGGTTCTTCTCTTGTATGGCTGCAGAAACCAAATTTCATTTGAACCTCATGTGAGGTTCAAACGACAAATAAAAAGTATTGTATTGTAAAAACTTAAGTCTGGTGGTATGTGCAGCCATGCTCCTGATAGCAACAATGGAACAGTCTGTGTGCTGGGTGGCTGTGGTCCTTGATGAGTCTGTGCCTTCCGCAGGCACCGCCCGCTGGTGGAAAATGTCCTGAATGGCCGAGAGACAGTTGCCAGTGATGTGCTGAGTGCCGCCTTCACCACTCTGTGTAGTGATTTGCGGCTATGGGCAGAACAGTTTCCGTACCAGACTGTGATGCAGCCCGTCAGCAGACTCGATTGTGTGGATGAGTCAATGGATGGTTAATGTTCCCGATCACCAAGATTAAGAATGTAAAGGGAAGCTAGCCAGAGTGAGGGAGGGGTGAGACAGAGGTCAGCCTATCTTCTGTAGACAAAAATACTGGAGAAACTCAGCAGGTGAGGCAGCATCTATGGTGCAAAGGAGTAGGTGACGTTTTGGGTCGAGACCCTTCTTCAGACTCTTTCTTCTGTACTCATAGTCTGATCCAGGGTCTCGACCTGAAACATTGACCATCCCTTCGTCTCCACAGACGCTGCCTGACCTGCTGAGTGCCTCTTCCAGTATGTTTTTGCTCCAGATTCCAGCAACTGCAGGCCCTTGTGTCTCCCGTTAATGCAAATGATCTGATCCCTATATCACGGTTCTCTCTGCCTTGCACCGGCAAACATGGTAGTAAAGTTAGTGTAGTTTAGTTTATTGTCACGTGTACCGAGGTACATAGAAACATAGAAACATAGATAATAGGTGCAGGAGTAGAGGCCATTCGGCCCTTCGAGCCTGCACCATTCGCCATTCAATATGATCATGGCTGATCATCCAACTCAGTATCCTGTACCTGCCTTCTCTCCATACCCCCTGATCCCCTTAGCCACAAGGGCCACAGATAACTCCCTCTTAAATATAGCCAATAAATGGGCCTCAACTACCTTCTGTGGCAGAGAATTCCACAGATTCACCACTCTCTGTGTGAAAAAAGATTTTCTCATCTCGGTCCTAAAAGACTTCCCTCTTATCCTTAAACTGTGACCCCTAGTTCTGGACTTCCCCAACATCGGGAATAATCGTCCTGCATCTATCCTGTCCAACCCCTTAAGAATTTTGTACGTTTCTATAAGATCCCTTCTCAGTGAAAAGCTTTTTAGTTGCATGCTAACCACTCAGCAAAAAGGCAATACATGATTACAATCGAGCCATCCACAGTGTACAGATACATGATAAAGGGAATAACGTTGAGTGCAAGGTAAAGTCCGATTAAAGATAGTCAGGGGGATAGATGGGAGGTCGTGACTGCTCTCTAGTTGGTCAAGTCAATTTTATTTCTATAGCACATTTAATAACAACTCTCGCTGACCAAAGTGCTTTATATCAGTGCAGATACATACTACATGCTACATACAGTGGTACTTAGATCAACAATACATACATATATACATACATACAGCACTCCCTCAGAGGACCTCAAGAAAAGCTTGAGAGTAGAAATAAGTTTTAAGTCTAGACTTAAAAGCGTTGATGGAGGGGGCAGTTCTGATGGGAAGAGGGATGCTGTTCCACAGTCTAGGTGATAGGATTGCCTGATAACAACTGGGAAGAAACTGTAGGAAGGAACTGCAGATGCTGGTTTAAACCGAAGTTCAACACAAAAAGCTGGAGTAACTCAGCGGGACAGGCAGCATCTGTGGAGAGACGTTTCAGATCAACATCCCACAACAGCTAACAATGGCCTGTTTCCTTTATCATTGTTACTTCTTTTGCATATCTTTCATTCATTTTTCGTTATCTCTGTACATCACCGTGAATATCTCTCGTTTCCCTTATCCCGTGACTTTCATTCTGAGGAACGGTCTCGACCCGAAACGTCACCCATTCCTTCTCTCCACGGTCTCCAAATCTGAGGAAGGACATTATTCCCATGGAGGGAGTACAGAGAAGGTTCACCAGACTGATTCCTGGGATGTCAGGACTGTCTTATGAAGAAAGGACTGGATAGACTTGGTTTATACTCTCTAGAATTTAGGAGATTGAGGGGGGATCTTATAGAAACTTACAAAATTCTTAAGGGGTTGGACAGGCTAGATGCAGGAAGATTGTTACAGATGTTGGGGAAGTCCAGAACAAGGGGTCACAGCTTAAGGATAAGGGGGAAATCCTTTAAAACCGAGATGAGAAGAACTTTTTTCACACAGAGAGTGGTGAATCTGTGGAATTCTCTGCCACAGAGGGTAGTCAAGGCCAGTTCATTGGCTACATTTAAGAGGGAGTTAGATGTGGCCCTTGTGGCTAAGGGGATCAGGGGGTATGGAGAGAAGGCAGGTACGGGATACTGAGTTGGATGATCAGCCATGATCATATTGAATGGCGGTGCAGGCTTGAAGGGCTGAATGGCCTACTGCACCTAATTTCTATGTTTCTATGTCTATGTTTCTATGCTGCCTGGCCCGCTGAGTTACTCCAGCTTTTTGCATCTATCTTGGGAAGTAACTGTCGCTGAATCTCGAGGTGTGCGTTTTCACACTCCTGCACCTTAAAATTGGACAATGGAAGAGGTTTAAGAAGGAACTGCAGATGCTGGAAAATCGAAGGTAGACAAAAGTGCTGGAGAAACTCAGCGGGTGCAGCAGCATCTACGGAGCGAAGGAAATAGGCAACGTTTTGAGCCGAGTCTGAAGAAGGGTTTCGGCTCGAAACGTTGCCTATTTCCTTCGCTCCATAGATGCTGCTGCACCCACTGGGTTTCTCCAGCACTTTTGTCTGCCTAATGTTTGCTCGGTCAAATCCTGTCTGTAACGTCCAGTTCGGCTCGCCTGCCACACACTACAAAGACATAGATACATATAAAATAGGTGCAGGAGGAGGCCATTCGGCCCTTCGAGCCTGCACCATTCGCCATTCAATATGATCATGGCTGATCATCCAACTCAGTATCCCGTACCTGCCTTCTCTCCATATCCCCTGATCCCTTTAGCCACAAGGGCCACAAGACATGCAGGTTTGTAGGTTAAGTGCTGTGTCGGATGGTGCTAGTGTACGGGGTGATTGCAGGTCGGCGCAGACACGATGGGCCAAAGGACCTGCAGTTCCCAGGTCGCCTGCGCGCCCAGGTCAGCTCACTTGCCAATAGACAATAGGTGCAGGAGGAGGCCATTCGGCCCTTCGGGCCAGCGCCGCCATTCAATGTGATCATGGCTGATCATCCCCAATCAGTACCCCGTTCCTGCCTTCACCCCATATCCCCTGACTCTGCTATTTTTAAGAGCCCTATCTAGCTCTCTCTTGAAAGCATCCAGAGAACCGGCCTCCACCGCCCTCTGAGGCAGAGAATTCCACAGACTGTGAGAAAAAGTGTTTCCTCGATTATTAAGGTAGTGACTGGGGGTGAGTGGTCCTTGATGATGCTGCTGGCCTTGCTGAGGCAGCGTGAGGTATAGATGGAGTCAATCTAAGGGAGGTTGGTTTGTGTGTGAGATGGTCTGGGCTGCTGGCCTTGCTGAGGCAGCGTGATGTGTAGATGGGGTCAGTGGAAGGGTGGTTGGTTTAAATATTTTTTTCTATCACGTACACTTCATGTGTGACAAGCCTGAGAATTTTTAATGCAGTCTCCAGCTATTCTTGCTATTGAGGGAGTGCAGCGTAGGTTCACCAGGTTAATTCCCGGGATGGCGGGACTGTCATATGTTGACAGAATGGAGCTGCTGGGCTTGTACACTCTGGAGTTTAGAAGGATGAGAGGATATCTTATTGAAACATACAAGATTATTCAGGGTTTGGACACGCTAGAGGCAGGAAACATGTTCCCGATGATGGGGGAGTCCAGAACCAGGGGCCACACAGTTTAAGAATAAGGGGTCGGCCATTTTGAACGAAGATGAGGAAACACTTTTTCACACAGAGAGTGGTGTGTCTGTGGAATTCTCTGCCTCAGAGCACCTAGACTGTGGAACAGCATCCCTCTCCTCATCAGAACTGCCCCATCATCGACTCCTTTAAGTCGAGGCTCAAAACATATTTCTACTCTCTAGTGTTTTTGAGGCCCTCTGAGGGAGCGCTGTCAAACAGTTTGTATATGTATTGTTAGGTCAGTGTAGGTTAGGTTAGGTTAGTACATGCATTGTATGTAGCACATTAGTGCCTGCACTGATGTACAGCACTTTGGTCAACATGAGTTGTTTGTATATGTGCTATAGAAATAAAATTGACTGACTGACTGGCGGTGGAGGCCAGTTCTCTGGATACTTTCAAGAGAGAGTTAGATAGGGCTCTTAAAAATAGCGGAGTCAGGGGATATGTGGAGAAGGCAGGAACGGGGTACTGATTGTGGATGATCAGCCATGATCACATTGAACGGCGGTGCGGGCTCGAAGGGCCGAATGGCCTCTACTCCCGCCCCTATTGTCTATTGTCTACTCTGCCGCCATGACTTCCGCCTCTCAGTTCACATGGACAATAGTTGTCAGTCGATTGCACAAATTTGTTAATTGCTCAATTGTTTTCCTGGCAACCCCCTGTCCTCAAGAACAGACGCATTGCAAGATCGTCAAGCATAAAGCAGTAATTAGCTGGGGAGCAATTAGCGCTCGACATGTTAGCGTGGAGCGTCTTCACGGAGCTGAGCCTGTGTATTGCGTTCATGCTCCTCCCCTCCCCTCCCCTCCCCTCCCCTGCTGCATCACCTCTCTGTAGTCTGAAGGAAATGCTCTTGGCCTGCACGCTGTTTTGCCTCTACGAAAAGGAGGTTGGGAAAAAATCAAATGCAAAACCATCTTGATATTAACAGCACAAGGCATGTATTCCTTGCAAGCAGAATCAAATATTTAAACCAAAGATAGACACAATAAACTGGAGTGACTCAGTAGGTCAGGCAGCATCTCTGGAGAAAAGGAAGGTGATGTTTCGGGTCGAGACCCTTCTTCAAAACACAGTTGTTTATTTCATTTAGTTTATTGTCATGTGAATCTTAAGGTACAGTGGAAAGATTGTTGTTGTGTGTTGGCCAGTCAGCGGAAAGACTGTACATGTTTACAATCGAGCCGTCCACAGTGTACAGATACATAGACAATAGACAATAGGTGCAGGAGTAGGCCATTCAGCCCTTCGAGCCAGCGCCACCATTCAATGTGATCGTGGCTGATCATCCCCAATCAGTACCCCGTTCCTGCCTTCTCCCCATATCCCCTGTTTCCGCTATCTTTAAGAGCCCTATCTAGCTCTCTCTTGAAAGCATCCAGAGAACCTGCCTCCACCGCCCTCTGAGGCAGAGAATTCCACAGACTCACAACTCTCTGTGAGAAAAAGTGTTTCCTCGTCTCCGTTCTAAATGGCTTACGCCTTATTCTTAAACTGTGGCCCCTGGTTCTGGTCTCCCCCCAACATCGGGAACATGTTTCCTGCCTCTAGCGTGTCCAAGCCCTTAACAATCTTATATGTTTCAATAAGATCCCCTCACATCCTTCTAAACTCCAGAGTGTACAAGCCCAGCTGTTCCATTCTCTCAGCATATGACAGTCCCGCCATCCCGGGAATTAACCTGGTGAACCTACGCTGCACTCCCTCCATAGCAAGAATGTCCTTCCTCACATTAGGGGACCAAAACTGCACACAGGGTCTCACTAGGGCCCTGTACAACTCAGGTCCCTCCATACCACCAAATTGATCAAAAAGGTGCAGCAGCGCCTTTACTTCCTGAGGAGGCTCAAGAAAACCCACCTGTCCCCCCAGATCCTGACCAACCTTTACCGCTGTACCATCGAAAGCATCCTGACCACCTGCTTCACGGTATGGTCCAGCAGTTGCACCGTAGCGGACAGGAAGGCACTACAACGGGTGGTGAAAACCGCACAGTACATCATCGGTGCCCCGCTCCCTGCCATGGATGTTATGTTAGCTTTCATAGCAAATGGATTTGAGTATAGGAGCAGGGAGGTTCTACTGCAGTTGTACAGGGTCTTGGTGAGACCACACCTGGAGTATTGCGTACAGTTTTGGTCTCAAAATCTGAGGAAGGACATTCTTGCCATAGAGGGAGTGCAGAGAAGGTTCACCAGACTGATTCCTGGGATGTCAGGACTGTCTTATGAAGAGAGACTGGATAGACTTGGTTTATACTCTCTAGAATTTAGGAGATTGAGAGGGGATCTTATAGAAACTTACAAAATTCTTAAGGGGTTTGACAGGCTAGATGCAGGAAGATTGTTCCCCATGTTGGGGAAGTCCAGGACAAGGGGTCACAGCTTAAGGATAAGGGGGAAATCCTTTAAAACTGAGATGAGAAGAACGTTTTTCACACAGAGAGTGATGAATCTCTGGAACTCTCTGCCACAGAGGGTAGTTGAGGCCAGTTCATTGTCTATATTTAAGAGGGAGTTAGATGTGGCCCTTGTGGCTAAGGGGATCAGAGGGTATGGAGAGAAGGCAGGTACGGGATACTGAGTTGGATGATCAGCCATGATCATATTGAATGGCGGTGCTGGCTCGAAGGGCCGAATGGCCTACTCCTGCACCTAAATGTTTCTATGTTTCTATGTGTCCTCCACCGAAAACGGTGTCTGAGACGGGCCGGGAAGATCATCAAAGACCCCTCCCACCCCAACCATGGACTGTTTGCCCTCCTCCCATCAGGGAGGCGATACAGGAGCCTCAGGTCTCGTACTAGTAGGATGAGGAACAGCTTCTACAACAACACTATCACATTGCTGAACTCGGAGTCCCGCCGATAGATTTCTCCAGTCTCTCTATTCACATTGTTAACCAATACTCTTCTTACTCTAATGTATGCTTGTTCTGTATTTTTTTAATTCCTATCTTGCACTATGACTATGACCAGACGCTAAACTGCATTTCATTGTGCCTATACTTGTATCTGTGCAATGACATTAAAGTTGAATTGAATTGAATTGAATTGAGAAGGACATCTTTGCTCCTATATTCAATTCCTCTTGTTATAAAGGCCATCGTGTTATAGATCTCATACAGGATAAAGGGAATAACGTTTAGCGCTGGATAAAGTCCAGTGATTTAAGATTAGTTTGAATGTCTCTAGTCAGTGAGATGGGAGGTCAGGACCGCTCTCTAGTTGGTGAGAGGATGGTTCAGTTGCCTGAATACAGCCGGGAAGAAACTGTCCCTGAATCTGGAGGTGTGTGTTTCGGCTTGAGAATGGCAACAGTCAGAGGTCTGAAATTAACTCCAGTTTCTCAGTTCTACTTTTTAGTATAGTTTAGTTTTTTATTGTCATGTTTACCGAGGGTTGTAAGTCTGTGGAATTCTCTGCCTCAGAGGGCGGTGGAGGCCAATTCTCTGGATGCTTTCAAGAGAGAGTTAGATAGAGCTCTCTTTTTTTTCTCTTAAAGATAGCAGAGTCAGGGGATAAGGGGAGAAGGCAGGAACGAGGTACTGCCTTTTGATTGTGGATGATCAGCTCACTCGAAGGGCTGAATGGCCTACTCCTGCACCAACTGTCTATTGTCTATTGAAAAGCTTTAGTTCGTGTGTTAACCTGTCAACAAGAAACTGTCCCTGAATCTGGAGGTGTGTGTTTTCACACTTCTGTCCCTCTTGCCCGATGGATGAGGGGAGAAGAGGGAGTGACCGGGGGTGAGTGGTCCTTGATGATGCTGCTGGCCTTGCTGAGGTAGCGTGAGGTATAGATGGAGTCAATGTAAGGGAGGTTGGTTTGTGTGTGTGTGAGATGGTCTGGGCTGCTGGCCTTGCTGAGGCAGCGTGATGTGTAGATGGGGTCAATGTAAGGGAGGTTGGTTTGTGTGTGTGTGAGATGGTCTGGGCTGCTGGCCTTGCTGAGGCAGCGTGATGTGTAGATGGGGTCAGTGGAAGGGAGGTCAGGCAAACGCCTCCGTTGCCATGCGGTGAGAACGGAGAGGTTGAGAAGGAGTTTCTTTCCAGAGGCCATTCGGACTGAAAACGCCTATCTCACCAGGGACTAACTCTACTGAACGTTTTTCCTTCCATTATTTATTATGTAAAAGAATATGTGTGTTATGATTGTGTTTATAATTTGTTTGGTTGTTTGGTTGTTTGCCTTTTGCACAAAAGTCCGCGAGCATTTGCCACTTTCATTTCACTGCACATCTCGTATGTGTATGTGACAAATAAACTTGACTTGACTTGAGTTGACTTGACTTGGTTTAAATATTTTTTTCTATCACGTACACTCCATGTGTGACAAGCCTGAGAATTTTTAATGCAGACTCCAGCTATTCTTGCTATTGACGGAGTGCAGCGAAGGTTCACCAGGTTAATTCCCGGGATGGCGGGACTGTCATATGTTGACAGAATGGAGCGGCTGGGCTTGTACACTCTGGAATTTAGAAGGATGAGAGGGTATCTTACTGAAACATATAAGATTATTAAGGGTTTGGATGCGTTAGAGGCAGGAAACATGTTCCCGATGTTGGGGGAGTCCAGAACCAGGGGTCACACACAGTTTAAGAATAAGGGGTAGACCATTTAGAACAGAGATGAGGAAACACTTTTTCACACAGAGAGTTGTGAGTCTGTGTAATTCTCTGCCTCAGAGGGCGGTGGAGGCCGGTTCTGTGGAGGCTTTCAAGAGAGAGTTAGATAGGGCTCTTGAAGATAGCGGAGTCAGGGGATATGGGGAGAAGGCAGGAATGGGGTAGTGATTGGAGATGATCAGCCATGATCACAGTGAATGGCTCGAAGGGCCGAATGGCCTACTCCTGCACCTATTGTCTATTGTCTATCACAAAGAAAACCCACGCAGGTCATCGGGAGATTCAGATTCAGATTCAGATTCAGATTCAATTCAATTTTAATTGTCATTGTCAGTGTACAGTACAGAGACAACAAAATGTTGTCCGTTGTCTGTAGTCCGAAAAATTGTAGGTAGGGAGAACGTACAAACTCCGTACAGACAGCAGCCATGGTCGGGATCAAACCCAGTTCTATGAGCACTGTAAGGCAGCTACTCTACTGCTGCACCATCCTACCGCACATGTTCAGGCACAGAAACAATAGTCTGAATGAGCTGACTACATGCTTCGAGGATATCGCGTCTCTGACTCAAGATTTCGCTGACCCAGCTGCGATCTTGAGAAAAGTAACCATTTGTGTGAAAGAATAATCAAAAAACGGTGCCGAACAGAACAATGCAAATATCCCAGCCATCAAGTGCTGCTGGCAGGTCATCAACTTGGTGGAAGACATTCTTAGCTCTGCCCCAAACCTGACCTCCAAGCACAGTATGATGACTTCAAGGAATGATGCCGCCTGCAACATTCAGTTTTGGTCTCCAAATTTGAGGAAGGACATTCTTGCTATTGAGGGAGCCCAGCGTAGATTCACCAGGTTAATTCCAGGGATGGCGGGACTGTCATATGCTGAGAGAATGGAGCGGCTGGGCCTGTACACTCTGGAGTTTAGAAGGATAAGAGGGGATCTTATTGAAACATATAAGATTATTAAGGGTTTGGACACGCTAGAGGCAGGAAACACGTTCCCGATGTTGGGGTGTCGATATAACCATATAACAATTACAGCACGGAAACAGGCCATCTCGGCCCTTCTAGTCCGTGCCGAACACTTACTCTCACCTAGTCCCATCTACCTGCACTCAGACCATAACCTTCCATTCCTTTCCCTTCCATATACCTATACAATTTATTTTTAAATGATAAAATCGAACCTGCCTCCACCACTTCCACTGGAAGCTCATTCCACACCGCCACCACTCTCTGAGTAAAGAAGTTCCCCCTCATGTTACCCCTAAACTTCTGTCTCTTAATTCTCAAGTCATGTCCTCTTGTTTGAATCTTCCCTACTCTCAGTGGGAAAAGCTTTTCCACGTCAACTCTGTCTATCCCTCTCATAATTGTAAAAACCTCTATCAAGTCCCCCCTTAACCTTCTGCGCTCCAGAGAATAATGACCTAACTTGTTCCACCTTTCTCTGTAACTTAGTTGCTGAAACCCAGGCAACATTCTAGTAAATCTCCTCTGTACTCTCTCTATTTTGTTGACATCCTTCCTATAATTAGGCGACCAAAATTGTACACCCTACTCCAGAATTGGCCTCACCAATGCCTTGTACAATTTTAACATTACATCCCAACTTCTATACTCAATGCTCTGATTTATAAAGGCCAGCACACCAAAAGCTTTCTTTACCACCCTATCTATATGAGATTCCACTTTCAGGGAACTGTGCACAGTTATTCCCAGATCCCTCTGTTCACCTGCATGCCTCAATTCCCTACCATTTACCATGTACGTCCTATTTTGATTTGTCCTGCCAAGCTGTAGCACCTCACAGAACCAGGGGCCACACACAGTTTAAGAATAAGGAGTAAGCCACTTAGAACGGAGATGAGGAAACACTTTTTCACCCAGAGGGTTGTGATTCTGTGGAATTCTCTGCCTCAGAGGGCGGTGGAGGCCGGTTCTGTGGATACTTTCAAGAGGGAGTTAGATAGGGCTCTTAAAGATAGCGGGGTCAGGGGATATGGGGAGAAGGCAGGAACGGGGTACTGATTGTGGATGATCAGCCATGATCACATTGAATGGCGGTGCTGGCTCGAAGGGCCAAATGGCCTACTCCTGCACCTATTGTCTATTGAATGGCGGTGCTGGCTCGAAGGGCCGAATGGACTACTCTGCACCTATTGTCTATTGTGGGATTAGCACAGAGGGGGACATCTTGGGTCAGCATGGGCAAGTTGAGCTGAAGGGCCTGTTTGAGTGCTGTAGGACTCTGCGACTCAATGGAAACTCTATGTGCTAATTTGCTCTTTCAAACTCTGTGTATGTTATTCTGACGCACCCCCATTCGCCATCCAAGCTGCCATTACTCGACCTCCCCCTCTCATTATCCCGCTGCTCTTGGTGGGATCTTGCTGCTTTCGTTGGCTTTGCTTCAGGAGACGCCTCATTAGCTGGTGAGTTGTGCTGGGACATCCCAGCAAGGTGAGGTGTGTGAGTGTTTGTGTTGCCGTCTCTCTCTCTCTCTCTCTCACTCACTCACTGCACCATTTTAATTCTGCCCCAACTTGTTTATCATGCTGTCTGGCTAATTCCTGGCTCCATCTGCCCTTCTGTCTGCCCGCTCCTCTCTATCTCCCCACTCCTCCCCCCCCAACCCCAACTGTGATCTCCACCCATGAGGTCCCAGAGAGGAATTCTCAGCAGGAGGGGTGGGGGGTGGGGGAGCTCAGCGTGAGTTGAGGCTGCTACAATTGTGCAACCTGATGGCACCATTTGTGTCCTCCAGACCTCCCTAGGGTGCTATTAAATGGGAGGCACAGTATGAAGCGTGGGCTGATTGTCACTGCAGGCTGTGTTCACTCAGTCCTGAGAGCAAGGTGTTTACATCTTATGCAGACAAAAAAACTCTGCGGGTGAGGCAGCATCTATGCAGAGAAGGAATAGGCGACGTTTCGGGTCAAGTTTCAAGTGAGTTAATTGTCATGTGTCCCAGATAGGACAATGAAATTCTTGCTTTGCTTCAGCACACAGAACATAGTAGGCATTTACTACAAAACAGATCAGTGTGTCCATATACCATTGTATAAATATATACACACATTAATAAATAAACTGATCAAGTGCAAATAACAGATAATGGGCGGTACACATAAAAGCTGGAGAAACTCAGCGGGTGCAGCAGCATCTATGGAGCGAAGGAAAAAGGCAACGTTTCGGGCCGAAACCCTTCTTCAGACCTCCGATTTTCCAGCATCTGCAGTTCCTTCTTAATCACAGATAATGGGCTATTAATGTTCAGATTCTTGTCCGAGCCAAGTTTAATGGTTCAAATAGTTCAATAGTTTAAAGTTCAAATGAAGAAACGTCGCCTATTCCTTCTCTCCATAGATGCTGCCTCACCTGCTGAGTTTCTCCAGCATTTTTAGTCAACTTTCGATTTTTTTCAGCATCTGCAGTTCCTTCTTAACCAAATAATGATTTACTGGGAAAGAATTGCAGATGCTGGTCTAACAATGTTTACATCTTATAGACAATAGACATTAGGTGCAGGAGTTGGCCATTCTACCCTTCGAGCCAGCATCGCCATTCAATGCGATCATGGCTGATCATCCACAATCAGTTCCCCGTTCCTACCTTCTCCCCATATCCCCCCTGACTCCACTATCTTTAAGAGCCCTATCTAGCTCCCTCTTGAAAGTATCCAGAGAACCGGCCTCCACCGCCCTCTGAGGCAGAGAATTCCACAGTGTTGAGAAAGGAACTGCAGATGCTGGTTTAAGCCAGAGATAGAAAAAAAATGCTGGAGTAACTCAGCGGGACGGGCAGGCAGAAGGAATGGGTGACGTATTGGGTTGGGACCCTTCTTCAGACCCATGGAAGGATCTGACATACACATGACGTGACACTGAATTAAATAAACTAAATAGGTCTGAAGAAGGGCCTCGACCCACAACGTCACCCATTCCTTCTCTCCAGAGATGCTGCCTGTCCGTCCCACTGAGTTACTCCAGCTTTTTATGTCTCACCTTTGGTGTTTACACCTTACCCAGCTACTCTACCAAATGCTACCTGACCCAGGAACAGTTTCCACCCCTATGTTGTCAGACCACTGAATGGCCCTCACATACGCCAGTGTCCAAAGATGTGCAGGTTGATATGGCTTCTGTAACTTGCCGGAAGTGTGTAGGATGTGAAAATGGGAGAACAGAACGAGTGTACAGGTGATCGATGGTCGGCATGGACTGAGTGGGCCAAAGGGCCTTTTTCCACTGGGTATTTCTAAACTAAACAAAAATAAACAAATGTAGTTCTGATCTTCCACCAAACCTCATTGCAGACTTTAAAATGGGATCTGGGGGTCCTTGTTCATCACTCACTGAAAGTAAGCATGCAGGTACTGCAGGCAGTGAGGAAAGCCATTGGCATGTTCACAAGAGGAGTTGAGTATAGGTGTCCTTCTGCAGTTGTACAGAGAGACCACACCTGGAGTATTGTGTGCAGTTTTGGTCTCCAAATTTGAGGAAGGACATTCTTGGTATTGAGGGAGTGCAGCGTAGGTTTACCAGGTTAATTCCCGGGATGGCGGGACTGTCATATGCTGAGAGAATGGAGCGGCTGGGCATGTACACTCTGGAATTTAGAAGGATGAGAGGGCACCTTATTGAAACATATAAGATTATTAAGGGATTGGACACTCCAAAGGCAGGAAACATGTTCCTGATGTTGGGGGAGTCCAGAACCAAGGGCCACACAGTTTAAGAATAAGGGGTTGGCTATTTGGAACGGAGATGAGGAAATATTTTTTCACACAGAGAGTTGTGAGTCTGTGGAATTCTCTGCCTCAGAGGGCGGTGGAGGCCGGTTCTCTGGAAGCTTTCAAGAGAGAGCTAGATGGGGCTCTTAAAATAGCAGAGTCAGGGGATATGGGGAGCAGGCAGGAACGGGGTACTGATTGTGGATGATCAGCCATGATCACATTGAAAGGCGGTGCTGGCTTGAAGGGCCGAATGGCCTACTCCTGCACCTATTGTCTATTGTCTGAACCGAAGATCTCGGAGAAAACCCGTGCAGGTCACGGGAAGAACGAACAAACACTGTACAGACAGCACCCGTAGCCGGGATGGAACACGGATCTCCAGCGCTGCATTTGGTGTAAGGTAGCAACTCTACCGTTGCACCACCGTGACCACCGTAACTTGGTTTAATGTAACATGGTCGCATTAAACTCCATCCAACATGTTTCCCGCGTTATTTATGACAGATCTGTATCCTTTGACGTCCTTCTTCACTGCCCGCAACTTCATCAATGTTTGTTATCTACTAATCAAGCCACGACATTTCCATCCAAGTTATTTACAACTATCACAAACCCTAACCCTGACCCTATCCCTGATACGTAAACTCACTCAGGGTCCTTGTATGGGCCAATTGACCCCGAGCTCCCCTCTTATTATAAACTGCGTCTAAAGCCTTGGGACTCACTTTAATCTGACAAGTCAAAGACATTTCATGGCACCTCCTGTCCTTTCTCATCTCCTGCTTAAATATGTTATTGCTGTCCTCACATTCCTCAAAGGTTGCATCTTCCTAAACTTTCTGTTCCATTACCGGCCAAATTTAAAACTGTCTGACAATAGTCAATAGACGATAGGTGCTGGAGTAGGCCATTCGGCCCTTCGAGCCAGCACTGCCATTCAATGTGATCATGGCTGATCATCCCCAATCAGTACCCCGTTCCTACCTTCTCACCATATCCCCTGACTTTCTGTTCCATTACCGGCCAAATTTAAAACTGTCTGACAATAGTCAATAGACGATAGGTGCTGGAGTAGGCCATTCGGCCCTTCGAGCCAGCACTGCCATTCAATGTGATCATGGCTGATCATCCCCAATCAGTACCCCGTTCCTACCTTCTCCCCATATCCCCTGACTCCACTATCTTTAAGAGTCCTATCTAGCTCTCTCTTGAAAGTATCCAGAGAACCGGCCTCCACTGCCCTCTGAGGCAGAGAAATCCACAGACTCATAACTCACAGTGAGAAAATGGGTATGGAGAGAAGGCAGGGATGGGATACTGAGTTGGATGATCAGCCATGATCATATTGAATGGCGGTGCAGGCTCGAAGGGCCGAATGGCCTCTACTCCTGCAACTATTGTCTATGTTTCTATGTTTCTATGTTCTGGTTGAGGTGTGGAGTGTGGAGGGTCACATTATTCACGGTTGACGGTCTGTTACACCCCCCCCCCCCTAGTGTACGGGTCCCACCGAACGCCCAAGAGGGACAATTATCCGTTAATGTGTCATCCACCATCGGGTCCCTCAGGGGAGATACACCAGCCAATGGGCGGGCTGGGCCTTGTCAATGTAAGCAGGTGTGCGCAGGTAAGCCAGGTATCCCGTGCCGACCAGGAGCTGGGATCGGGATCACCGCATCTCCGTGTCTCGGCGTAGACACCCCCACCACCAAGTCACCGAGCGGCCAGGACACCCCCTCCACAGCGGCAGGTAAGTGAACACTTTACCTGTAACGTTTCCCCCTCCCCCGTTGCTGAGGTGCTCACCTGAACCTCCGTGCCGTTGTTACCTGGGTGGGTGTGTGGGGAGCAATCTCCAAGTGAAGCTGGGATTTTAATTAGTGGGTATCAGAGCGAGGTTGCGGGAGGACTTGTTGAATGAATCGCTCAGACAGATGGCTTTTGTCCCTTGCTGGCTCCGGTTTCATTATCCAGGCTCTCGTTATCATCAACGGCTTGGGCTGCTCTGAGCTCTGCTGAAACCTGCCGATATCCGAAAACTTCCAGCCCTTTTTCAATGTTGATGCCTCTGTTTCTGGATCAAACCCACTTTCCTCTTTCTCTATCGAATCCCTGCGTTTCACTTATGGATCTGCAGGCATTATTCAAAGAGGTTCATTCCCGGCGAGATCCTCCTGCAGTTGTACAGGGCCCTAGTGAGACCACACTTGGAGTATTGTGTGCAGTTTTGGCATGCTGGCCTTCAAAACAAGAGGAGTTGAGTATCGGAGCAAAGAGGTCGTTCTGCAGTTGTACAGGGCCCTAGTGAGACCACACCTGGAGTATTGTGTACAGTTTTGGTCCCCTAATTTGAGGAAGGACATTCTTGCTATGGAGGGAGTGCAGCGTAGGTTCACCAGGTTAATTCCCGGGATGGCGGGACTGTCATATGCTGAGAGAATGGAGCGGCTGGGCTTGTACACTCTGGAGTTTAGAAGGATGAGAGGAAATCTTATTGAAACAATAATAAGATTATTAAGGGTTTGGACACGCTAGAGGCAGGAAATAACTTCCTGATGTTGGGGGAGTCCAGAATCAGGGGCCACACAGTTTAAGAATAAGGAGTAAGCCATTTAGAACGGAGATGAGGAAACACTTTTTCACCCAGAGAGTTGTGAGTCTGTGGAATTCTCTGCCTCAGTGGCCGGTTATCTGGATGCTTTCAAGAGAGAGTTAGATCGGGCTCTTAAAGATAGCGGAGTCAGGGGATATGGGGAGAAGGCAGGAACGGGGTACTGATTGTGGATGATCAGCCATGATCACATTGAATGGCGGTGCAAGCTCGAAGGGCCGGATGGGCTACTTCGACTATGTGAAGGGGCTGCTCCTCAAGTATTGGCTACATTTTATCCCCACACTCCTGATATTTGGGCATCCGGTACAGAGGGGGGGTCGGGGATCTCCCTGTCCGTCTGCTCCTGGGTCTGGTCAAGATGGTCATTCACGGGTCCAGGCAGCGGGCAGTCTATGGCCACACCGGGGTCGGCTGCCCGCCCCTTGTCTGGGCCTACGTCCGTGCCCGCGTGTCCCTGGAGAGGGAACACACACGCGGTGACCACGGGGACTCTGGAGACCGTACGTGAATGCTGGTCACCGCGGGAGGTTGAGTGTCTTGTTGATAAAGTTGGCGTTATATTAATGTGTTGATCATTTGTTTGTACATAGGCAGACTTTGTTTGTGTTAATACTCTGTATGAGTATAGAAACTTAGGTGCAGGAGTAGGCCATTCGGCCCCTCGAGCCAGCATTTTTGTCTAACTTATAGTAATAATGGGCTGTTATTGTTCAGAGTTTGTTTGACGTCGTGTTTAATAAACTGATGGCTGTGGGGAAGTAGCTGTTCCTGAACCTGGATAAACAATAGACATTAAGATCATAAGGTCATAAGGAATTAGGTCGAAGAATTAGGCCATTCGGCCCTTCGAGCCAGCACCGCCATTCAATGTGATCATGGCTGATCATCCACAATCAGTACCCCGTTTCTGCCTTCTCCCCATATCCCCTGACTCCACTATCTTTAAGAGCCCTATCTAGCTCTCTCTTGAAAGTATCCAGAGAACCGGCCTCCACCGCCTTCTGAGGCAGAGAATTCCACAGACTCACAGAGTCCCTGCAACCTGTTTCTCTCGCGGTCCACAGACTCAACAGCCGCCTGCCTCAGTTGTTTAATACTCAGTATATTGGATATTTAAGAATATTTATTTTACACCAGTCCCATGCTGGTGAGCTTGTTGCTATTGATTTGTATTGGACATGTTATTCTTGCAAATAATTGATTTAAAATAAAAACAGTGTATCCAGCTGCTCCATCCCACAAAGTTAACTTTCAGTTGAGTTTATTGTCACGTGTAATGAGGTACAGCGAAAAGCTTTTGTTGCGTGCTAACCAGTCAGCGGAAAGACAATTCATGATTACAATCATGCTGCCCTCAGTGTACAGATACTAGATATAGACAATAGACAATAGGTGCAGGAGTAGGCCATTCAGCCCTTCGAGTCAGATAGAGCTCTAGGGGCTAATGGAGTCAAGGGATATGGGGAGAAGGCAGGCACGGGTTATTGATTGGGAACGATCAGCCATGATCACAATGAATGGTGGTGCTGGCTGGAAGGGCCGAATGGCCTCCTCCTGCACCTATTTTCTATGTTTCTATGAGCCAACACCGCCATTCACTGTGATCATGACTGATCATCCACAATCAGTACCCCGCTCCTGCCTTCTCCCCATATCCCCTGTCTCCGCTATCTTTAAGAGCCCTATCTAACTCTCTCTTGAAAGCATCCAGAGAACCGGCCTCCACCTCCCTCTGAGGCAGAGAATTCCACAGACTCACCACTCTCTGTGAGAAAAAGTGTTTCCTCGTCTCCGTTCTAAATGGCCGACCCCTTATTCTTAAACTGTGTGTGTGCCCCTGGTTCTGGACTCCCCCAACATCGGGAACATGTTTCCTGCCTCTACCGTGTCCAAACCCTTAATAATCTTATATGTTTCAATGAGAAACCCTCTCATCCTTCTAAACTCCAGGCCGTTCTAAATGGCCTACCCCTTATTCTTAAGGAGAGGGGGAATGGGAGGGGATTGTCCCACAGGGGACCAGTATGGATGGGCTGAATGGCCCGCTGAATTATACGTGTGGGTGGTACTTCCACAGCTCAGTGTCCACTTGTTTGTTGTAATGAAGGTGCGAGTTGCGGTGATCCTGGGCACATGAGGCCGGCTAACATCGCAGCCACAGCTCCCTGCTGATGGACGGAGACTGCAGTTTCCATTACTCTGCCATGTTGGCCCATGGCTTCCCGGAGGGAGAGATGCCCGAAAACGTGTTGGAGGAAGAATTGGCACCGCAGACACCCAACCTCAACATGGACCTTGAACAGGTAGGGTGACCAGTGGGGGGGGAGGGGATATTAGGTTAAGCAGCTGAGTTATAGAAACCTAGACAATAGTTGCAGGAGGAGGCCATTCGGCCCTTTGAGCCAGCACCGCCATTCAATGCAATCATGGCTGATCATCCACAATCAGTATCTCGTTCCTGCCTTCTCCCCATATCCCCTGACTCCGCTAGTCCCTGGAGCTCTATCTTTTAACTCCATCCAGTGATTTGGCCTCCACTGCCCTCTGTTGCAGAGAATTCCACAAATTCACAACTCTCTGGGTGAAAATGTTTGTTCTCATCTCAGTATTAAATGACCTCCCCTTTATTCTTAGACTGTGTGGCCCCTGGTTCTGGACTCTCCCAACATCGGGAAATTTTTTCCTGCATCTAGCTTGTCCGACCCTTTTATAATTTTATACGTTTCCATAAGATATCCCCTCATCCTTCTAAACTCCAGTGAATAGACAGTAGGTGCAGGAGTAGGCCATTTGGCCCTTCAAGCCAGCACCGCCATTCAATGTGATCATGGATGATCATCCACAATCAGTACCCCGTTCCTGCCTTCTCCCCATATCCCCTGACTCCACTATCTTTAAGAGCTCTCTCTTGAAAGTATCCAGAGAACCGGCCTCCACCGCCCTCTGAGGGAGAGAATTCCAAAGATTCACAACTCTCTGGGTGAAAAAGTGTTTCCTCATCTTCGTTCTAAATGGCTTACCCCTTATTCTTAAACTGTGGCCCCTGGTTCTGGACTCCCCCAACATCGGGAACGTGTTTCCTGTCTCTAGCGTGCCCAAACCCTTAATAATCTTATATGTTTCAATAAGTTTACCTCTCATCCTTCTAAATTCCAGAGTATACAAGCGCAGCCGCTCCATTCTAACAACATATGACAGTCCCGCCATCCCGGGAATTAACCAGGTGAACCTACGCTGGGCTCCCTCAATAGCAAGAATGTCCTTCGTTAAATTTGGAGACCAAAACTGCACACAATACTCTGGGTGTGGTCTCACTAGGGCCATGTACAACTGCAGAAGGATCTCTTTGCTCCTATACTCACTAGGGCCCTGTATAACTGCAGGTTAGATGCAGCTCTTGGAGCTAACAGAATCAAGGGGATATGGGGAGAAGGTAGGAACGGGGTACTGATTGGGGATGATCAGCCATGATCACATTGAATGGCGGAGCTGGCTGGAAGGGCCGAATGGCCTACTCCTGCACCAGTTCTCTCTGTTGTTGTGTGTTTCTATGTATTGTCCCACCGTGCCTGTCTTGGTTTGCGTAGGCAGTTCCACAGGACCTGTCGATGGAAGCAGCGGTGTGTGCCGGCTGCGGGGAGCCCATCTACGACCGCTATGTGGTGTTCGCGGTGGACAAGCCCTGGCATGGACGCTGCCTCAAGTGCTGTGTGTGTCACCTCATCCTGGGCTCCGAGCTCACCTGCTTCTCCAAGGATCAAGACATCTACTGCAAGGAAGATTACTACAGGTGAGATTCCGCGCTAGGTGATAGACTGACAGATGTGAGACCTATAGGTGGGAGACCGACAGGTGGGAGACTGACAGGTGTGAGTGACAGGTGAGAGACTGACAGGTGTGAGTGACAGGTGGGAGACCGACAGGTTACAGACTGACAGGTGTGAGTGACAGGTGACAGACCGACAGGTGAGAGTGACAGGTGACAGACCGACAGGTGGGAGACCGACAGGTGTGAGTGACAGGTGACAGACCGACAGGTGTGAGTGACAGGTGAGAGACTGACAGGTGACAGACTGACAGGTGACAGACCGACAGGTGACAGACCGACAGGTGTGAGTGACAGGTGAGAGACCGACAGGTGGGAGACCGACAGGTGACAGACTGACAGGTGACAGACTGACAGGTGACAGACTGACAGGTGGGAGACTGACAGGTGGGAGACTGACAGGTGATAGACCGACAGGTGTGGGAGACTGACAGGTGACAGACCGACAGGTGACAGACCGACAGGTGACAGACCGACAGGTGGGAGACTGACAGGTGACAGACTGACAGGTGACAGACTGACAGGTGACAGACTGACAGGTGACAGACTGACAGGTGGGAGACTGACAGGTGGGAGACTGACAGGTGGGAGACTGACAGGTGGGAGACTGACAGGTGTGAGCCTGACAGGTGAGAGACTGACAGGTGGGAGACTGACAGGTGGGAGACTGACAGGTGACAGACCGACAGGTGGGAGACTGACAGGTGACAGACCGACAGGTGGGAGACTGACAGGTGGGAGACCGACAGGTGACAGACTGACAGGTGGGAGACTGACAGGTGACAGACTGACAGGTGGGAGACTGACAGGTGACAGACTGACAGGTGACAGACTGACAGGTGACAGACCGACAGGTGGGAGACCGACAGGTGGGAGACAGGTGGGAGACCGACAGGTGACAGACTGACAGGTGGGAGACTGACTGACAGGTGGGAGACTGACAGGGGAGACTGACAGGTGGTGTGAGAGACTGACAGGTGTGAGACGGACAGGTGAGAGACTGACAGGTGGGAGACAGACTGACAGGTGGGAGACTGACAGGTGACAGACCGACAGGTGACACTCTGACAGGTGAGAGTCCGACAGGTGGGAGATTGACAGGTGGGAGACCGACAGGGGAGAGACAGTGACAGGTGACAGACCGACAGGTGGGAGACTGACAGGTGACAGACTGACAGGTGGGAGAGACAGGTGACAGACCGACAGGTGGGAGACCGACAGGTGGGAGACCGACAGGTGGGAGACCGACAGGTGACAGACTGACAGGTGACAGACTGACAGGTGTGAGTGACAGGTGACAGACCGACAGGTGACAGACCGACAGGTGTGTGAGTGACAGGTGACAGACCGACAGGTGGCAGACCGACAGGTGTGAGTGACAGGTGACAGACCGACAGGTGGGAGACCGACAGACAGAGAGGTGGGAGACCGACAGGTGGGAGTGACAGGTGACAGACCGACAGGTGACAGACCGACAGGTGAGAGACCGACAGGTGGGAGACCGACAGGTGACAGACCGACAGGTGACAGACTGACAGGTGACAGACTGACAGGTGACAGACTGACAGGTGGGAGACTGACAGGTGACAGACCGACAGGTGAGACTGACAGGTGAGAGACTGACAGGTGTGAGTGACAGGTGACAGACCGACAGGGGGGAGTGACAGGTGACAGACCGACAGGTGGCAGACCGACAGGTGGGAGACTCTGCTGGCAGCCCAACACCCCCTCCCCATGTTGTGACCCCCCTTGTGTGTGCGTGTGACCCTGTGTGAGTGACCCTGTGTGACCCTGTGTGTGTGACCCCCCCGTGTGACCTCTGTGTTTTTTTCTGTGGATGTACGGAAACTTAATTATATATTTTATGTAAAGTAATTTGGTTTCAACGTGAGTTGATTTAAACGTGCTATATAAATAAATAACATTTACTTACTTACTGTATGACCCCTGTGTGTGTCTCCCCTGTGTGACCCTGTGTGACCCCATGTGAGCCCTGTGTGACCCGGTATGACCTCTGTGTAACCCCTATATGACCCCGTGTGTGACCCCTGTGTGACCCGGTGTGTGTGACCCCCTTGTGACCTCATGTGACCCCCGCGAGACCCCTGTGTGACCCCCATGTCACACCCCTGTGTGACCCCCCGTGTGTGACCCCGCATGTGCGTGACCCCATGCGACTCCTGTGTCACCTCTGCGTGACCCCATGCGACCCCATGTCACCCCCCTTGTGTGACCCCATGCGACCCCCGTGTCACCTCTGTCACCCTCGTGACCGTCCATGCGACCCCATGTCACCCCTGTGTGACCCCATGTGTGGACCCCATGCGTCCCCCCTGCGTGACCCCCATGCGACCCCCTTGTGACCCCCCCTGTGTGACCCTGTGTCACCCCCTGCGTGACCTCATGCCATGCGACCCCCGTGTGTCACCCCTGTGTGACCCCATGCATCCCCCGTGTCACCCTGTGTGTGACCCCATGCGACCCTGTGTCACCCCGTGTGACCGGTGTGTGTGACCCCCCCTGTGTCACCCCTGTGTGTCCCCCACCCCGTGTCACCCCACTGTGTGACCCCATGCGACCCCTGTGTGACCCCACCCCTGTGTGACCCTGTGTCACCCCCATGTGACCCCGTGTGTGTGACCCCATGGGTTGTCACCCCCGTGTGACCCTGTGTCATGACCCCATGCGACCCTGTGTCACCCCATGTGACCCCATGTCACCCCCGTGTGACCCCATGTGTGTGACCCCATGCGACCCCTGTGTGACCCCATGGGTCCCCATGTCACCCCCGTGTGACCCCGTGTGTGTGACACCATGCGACCCCTGTGTCACCCCTGTGTGACCCCATGTCACCCCCGTCCCCATTTGTGTGACCCCATGCGACCCCATGTCACCCCCGTGTGACCCCATTTGTGTGACCCCATGTGACCTCTGCGTGACCCCATGTCACCCCCCATGTGACCCCGTGTGTGTGACCCCATGTGTGCGTGACCCCATGCGACCCCATGTCACCCCCATGTGACCCCATGTGTGTGACCCCATGTGACCTCTGCGTGACCCCATGCGACCCCATGTCACCCCCATGTGACCCCGTGTGTGTGAGACCCCATGCGACCCCTGTGTCACCCCCATGTGTGACCCCGTGTGTGTGACCCCATGCGACCCCTGTGTCACCCCTGCGTGACCTTCTCTGCTTCTCTCTGCAGGACGTTCTGCGTGAAGCAATGCTCTCGCTGCCAGCTGGGCATCTTGGCATCGGAGATGGTGATGCGGGCCAAGGACGAGGTGTACCACCTCAGCTGCTTCACCTGCGCAGCGTGCGGGCGTGCGCTGGTCACGGGGGACCTCTTCGGCACCAGCCACGGCCTGGTCTACTGCCAGGAGCATTTCCAGCCGCCCGGCCGTGAGGGGGATGACTCACGGCTGATGGACAGCCTGGCAGAGCTGGCCCTCAGGGGCATGGAGGGGGTGGAGGTCACCCCTGGGGATGCCGAGTGGCTGGGGACGGGCGGCGGACGCAAGCGCAGCTCCGGGGATCTCCAGCCCGAGGGGGATGACCTCTACCCAGGTACGTCAACTTGTCACCCGTTCACCCCAAGCTCAATAACACCAGCGATAACCGGGAACCAGTCCCTTGGAGCTGACCTTAAATCCCATCCCTGGCCAAGGCACACAGCTTCCGGGAGCTGCACCCTCATCCCATTGTTTATAGAGTCACACAGCACCCAAACCGGCCCTTCAACCCAACCCATGCGAGCCAGCACCGCCATTCAATGTGATCATGGCTGATCAACCCCCATGGTGGACAGAAATGCTGGAGAAACTCAGCGGGTGCGGCAGCATCTATGGAGCAAAATAAATAGTGAACGTTTCGAGCCGAAACCCTTCTTCAGACATAGGGTGGGGGAGTGGGAAAAAGAAAGGAAGAGGAGGAGCCAGAGGGCTGAGGGAGAGCTGGGAAGGGGAGGAGACAGCAAGGGCTACCGGAAATTGGAGAATTCAAGAGGGAGGTGCTGCTCCTCCAATTTGGGAGAGCTGGGACTCACTCTGGCCGTGGAGAGAGACAGAAAGCAAGGGGAGGGGGAGTTGAAGTGCTGAGAGGGGACATCAGGTTGGTTAATGCGGAAAGGTGTTGGGGAAAATTCAATGCTTTATGCCACTAGGGTGCAGACTGCCTAAGTGGAATATGAGGTGCTGCTCCTCCAATTTGCGGTGGGACTCACTCTGGAGTGAAAAAGTGTTTCCTCATCTCCGTTTTAAATGGCCGACCCCTTATTCTTAAACTGTGTGTGAGGCCCCTTGTTCTGGACTCCCCAACATCTGGAACATGTTTCCTGCCTCCAGTGTGTCCAAACCCTTAATAATCTTATATTTCAAAAAGATGCCCCTTGATCCTTCTAAATTCCAGAGTGTACAAACCCAGCTGCTCCATTCTCTCAGCATATGATAGTCCCGCCATCCCGGGAATTAACCTGGTGAACCTACGCTGCACTCCCTCAATAGCAAGAATGTCCTTCCTCAAATTAGGGGACCAAACTGCACACAATACTCCAGGTGTGGTCTCACTAGGGCCCTGTACAACTGCAGAAGGACCTCTTTGCTCCTATACTCAACTCTTGTTCTGAAGGCCATTGGCTTTTTTGACTGCCTCCTCTACCTGCATGCTTACTTTAGAGGGATATGGGCCAAACGTGGGTAGGTGGGACATGCAGGAAGGAACTGCAGATGCTGGGTTGCACTGAAGATAGACACAAATTGCTGGAGTAACTCAATGGGTCAGACAGCAACTCTGGAGAGAAGGAATAGATGGTGTTTCAGGTTGCATGCTTACTTTCAGTGACTGACACAAAATGCTGGAGTAACTCAGCGGGCCAGGCAGCATTTCTGGATAGCTGTAGATCGCATTGATGGTGGGGAGGTCAGTAGTTGCGATGGGGATACTGTGGATAGGGTGAGCTGTTTTAAATACCTGGGAGTCCACATCTCTGAGGATATGACATGGACATCACTCGTGAGTAAGGCAAGGCAGCGCCTTTACCACCTCAGGCAATTGAGGAAATTCAGAGTGTCTCTGAGGATCCTCCAGTGCTTCTACGCAGCGGCGGTGGAAAGCATCTTGTCCGGGAATATTACAATCTGGTTTGGGAATTGCTCTGCCCAGGACAAGAAGGCTCTGCAGAGAGTAGTGCGTTTGGCCGAACGCACTATGGGAACTTCACTCACCCCCCTGCAGGAACTATACAACAGGAGGTGCAACTCCAGAGCCAACAATATCATGGGAGACCTCTTCCACCCCTGCAACGGACTGTTCCAGCTGCTACGGTGAGGCAAACGCCTCCGTTGCCATGCGGTGAGAACAGAGAGGTTGAGAAGGAGTTTCTTCCCAGAGGCCATTCGGACTGTAAACTCCTATCTCACCAGGGACTAACTTTACTGAACCACTCTACTGCTTTTTTAAAAATTGCTGTTCTTTTTTTCCCTTTTTCCTTCCGCCCACAATATTTAATATGTAAAAGAATATGTGATTCAGTTCCATTTTGTTTGTAGTTTGTTTGTTGCACAAAGTCCGTGAGCATTTGCCACTTTTCATTTCACTGAACATCTCGTACGTGTATGTGAGGAATGAACTTGCCTTGACTTGGACGGGGCAGTGCCCACCAGCGTTTAGTTTTTGCCGAGTGTGTCAATGTGTGTCCTCTGTGGTTACAGTCTACAGCGAGGGGGACCAAGTGGGCGGAGATCCTCGCTACTCTGGGCAGCGGAAGGCCAAGCGTATCCGTACTTGCTTCAAGCATCACCAGCTCCGTACCATGGAATCCTACTTTGCTGTTAAGCACAACCCTGATGGCAAGGACTGGGAGGAGCTCTCCAAAAAGACCGGGCTACCCAAGCGGGTTCTGCAGGTGAGCAGGGGTCAGGCACACACTCGTACAGTCATAGATAGGTTGTAGAGTCATTGTGACAATCACAGATAGACAATAGACCATAGACCGCCCAGCCATGCTGTAACCCGACCACAACTGCACACTACACTCCAAACACTCCCTCAACAAAGTCCTACGGAGCAACAGACAATAGACAATAGGTGCAGGAGGAGGCCATTCGGCCCTTTGACCCTTTGACCCAGCACCGCCATTCAATGGGATCATGGCTGATCATCCCCAATCAGTACCCCGTCCCTGCCTTCTCCCCATATCCCCTGACTCCGCTGTCTTTAAGAGCCCTATCTAGCTCTC
>NW_026575627.1:72500-282369 GCF_028641065.1 Leucoraja erinaceus
ATATCCACTGACTTGTGGCCTCCACCACCGTCCGTGGCAAAGAATTCCACAGATTCACCACCCTTTCTACTAAGTCAGGGCAGAATCATCTAATCGGGAACCACAAACAAGTTACTGGCTGTTCTGTTTCGTTCTTTGAATGTTTTTATTGAAGTTCTATGCATTATTGAACTGGGTAATGGGCAGAGGAACTTCGATCAGTCCAACTCACCCCTGGAAGAGGTACATGGGTCTACAGCCAGCAGATGCCCTGGGAGCTGGTGGACTCTGTGTCCTCGGGTCTTGAGAAAAACTGTTGACGTGACAATGGATGCAACCTGGTGAAACTACTGGGACACTTGTAATTCTGCAGAGAAGCCAGCGGGTTGAAAAACAGATGAATAATGTTATTGAAAGCAAGGAATTGTTACAGGAAAAGACTGGCCGCTGAGCGCAAAACCTGAACTTTCTAAACATCTACAATCCACTCGGAAAATAATAGCAAGATATTTAAAAATGATAAGACAGAATTGTCGTGGTTTTATGGAAAGAAAATAGTATTGAAGGGACTTCTTGTGTATGGCGTGCACAGACAATAGATGCAGGAGTAGAGGCCATTCGGCCCTTCAAGCCAGCACCGCCTTCAATGTGATCATGGCTGATCATCCAACTCAGTACCCCGTTCCTGCCTTCCCCCCATATCCCCTGACTCCACTATCTTCAAGAGCTCTATCAGTTGCCGAAAATATCGCCCTTCATTCCCCTCAGAAAAGACGTAGACAGGTTGAGTGAGTGGGAATACACGAAGGGTATCCGTTTTGGGGAAAAATAGAACGAAAGAATATTTTTGAGTGAGACTAAAGTGATCGAGTATGTACAAATGATATTATTAGTCCTGACCCACTGGGTACAAAGGTTTGATGTACAGCTACAAGATTCAAGAGAGAGTCAAAAAGTACATGGATGGTGATAGAATATTAGCCTGACCAGGGTGTAGAGTGTAAAATAGGGAAGATTTAGAGCAACTTCAGGGTGTGTTGGAGAGACTCCATTTTCTGTACACAGTACAGAGCAGGAACTGGCCCTTCAGCCCACAATGTTTGTCAGGAACATGATGTCAACCCAAACTGATCTCATCTGCTTGCACCGTTCCCTCTGTAACCCCCTGGTCAACTCGTCCCTTCCCACCCAGTCCACCCCCTCCC
Organism: Leucoraja erinaceus; assembly: GCF_028641065.1. Taxonomy (NCBI): domain Eukaryota; kingdom Metazoa; phylum Chordata; class Chondrichthyes; order Rajiformes; family Rajidae; genus Leucoraja; species Leucoraja erinaceus. The sequence goes on from NW_026575627.1 coordinate 73,685, forward strand.
CAGGTACTTCCCCCTGGCAACCGCAGGAGATGGAGAACACGGAGAGGGTCGTTTCAGGTCGGGACCCTTCCTTGGGCTGACGGCGAGACCCAGCGCCCGTTCTCCCTCCCTCGTTGTTCTGTAGCCTCTACTCCGCGCCTCTGTGACAGACTCCAGAACCGTTTCAGTAAAAAGACGTCGTTTTCTGCAAGCTGACTGCTGTCTCGGGAATTCTTGTTCGAGAGTGGGAGAGGGGCGAGAGGGGGCGAGGGGAGGTGGGGAGGGGAGGTCTTGGGTTTGGGCAGAGAGGGGAGGGAGGGGTGGGGAATGTGGACACATGTGGAGGGCAGATGGGAGGGGGGGGAGGAGGGGGGGGGAGGGTAGGGTGGGTGGGGGGAATGGTGGGGGGGGACAGGATGGAGGGGAGGGGTGCGTTGGGAAGGAGAGGGGGTAAGATGGGAGGGGGGGGGGGGGGGAGGGTTGGGGGGAGGGGAGGAGGTGGGATGGGGGGGAGGGGAGGGGTGTGTTGGGAGGGGGAGGGGGATGGGGGGGGGGGAGGGGTGTGGTTGGGAGGGAGGGGGGGGGGATGGGGGGGGAGGATGGGGGGGGGGGGGGGGGTGTGTTGGGAGGGGAGGGGTGTGTTGGGAGGGGGAGGGGGTGGGGGGGGGGGGGGGGGGATGGGGGTGGTGGGGGGGGGGGAGGGCGGGGGGGGGTGGGGGGGGGGGTGGGTGGGAGGGGGAGGAGGTGGGATGGGTGGGGGTGTACAACCGCGAGCCTGGTTGGGGAGACGGGGCTGGAGGAGGGGTTGGAGCAGGGAAGGGATCCCATCTCAAGGGCTGCGTGGCCGCGACACATCGCCCTTGAGCGTGGGACCGGACAGTCCCTACCAGGCGAGAGTACAGCGCGTCCTGCCCTGTCCGCGGTCGCGCAGGCCGCAGCGCAGATCGATGTAGCTGGGACGATGCTGCCTCTTGTGTTGCTGGCATTCGCCGCTCTGCTGCTGGCCCTCGGCTTTCTACTGCAGTCGCCCATCCCCGGAGCAGCGAGGTCGCCGACCTGTCCCCGGGCCCCGCTCGCTGCCGGTCCTCGGAAACCTGGCCGACCTCAGGCGCATATCCCTGCACGTCCCCCTCCGGCGGCTAGCACGGACCTACGGGCCGATCTACAGGCTCCGCTTATTGAGACAAGGTGGGCGACCGCGGGGGTGGGAGGGGAGGGGAGGGGAGGGGGTTGCGGGGTGTGGGAGGGATAGAGAGATTCTTGAGTAGTCCGGGTGTCAGGAGTTATGGGGAGAAGGCAGGAGAATGGGGTTAGGAGCGAGAGATAGATCAGCCACGATTGGCAATAGACAATAGGTGCAGGAGTAGGCCATTCCGCCCTTCGAGCCAGCACCGCCATTCAATCAGTACCCCGTTCCTGCCTTCTCCCCATATCCCCTGACTCCACTATCTTTAAGAGCCCTATCTAGCTCTCTCTTGAAAGCATCCAGTGAACCTGCCTCCACCGCCCTCTGATGCAGAGAATTCCGCAGACTCACAACTCTCTGTGAGAAAAAATGTTTCCTCAACTCCGTTCTAACTGGCTTACCACTGATCTAAAAATGTAGCCCCTGGTTCTGGACTCCCCCAACATCTGGAAAACTGAGACCCTTTAGATGTATCTCATGGACCCACCACTGATGAAGAAAGCGAGTTGGCAGGACTGTCATATGCTGAGAGAATGGAGCGGCTGGGCTTGTACACTCTGGAGTTTAGAAGGATAAGTGGGTATCTCATTGAAACATATAAGATTGTTAAGGGTTTGGACACACTAGAGGCAGGAAACATGTTCCCGATGTTGGGGGAGTCCAGAACCAGGGGCCACAGTTTAAGAATAAGGGGTAAGCCATTTAGAACGGAGACAAAGAAAAAACATTTTTTTTCACTGAGAGTTGTGAGTATGTGGAATTCTCTGCCTCAGTGGGCAGTAGAGGCCGGTTCTCTGGATAGTTTCAAGAGAGAGCTATATAGGGTTCTTAAAGATAGCGGAGTCAGGGGATATGGAGAGAAGGCAGGAACGGGGTACTGATTGGGGATGATCAGCCATGATCACATTGAATGACGGTGCAGGCTCGAAGGGCCGAATGGCCTACTACTGCACCTATTGTCTATTGTCTATTGAAATAACCGTCACAGACATGACGTGGAACTCGCTGCAAAATTTCACATAGAAGGGTCTCCTTCTCAAGTGCACTTAAGGAAGGGCCATATGTGTTGGGCTAGTCTATCTAATCTAGTCTATTATTATCTAAATGGTGGCCGATTGGGAAAGGGGAGATGCAGCGAGACCTGGGTGTCATGGTACACCAGTCATTGAAGGTAGGCATGCAGGTGCAGCAGGCAGTGAAGAAAGCGAATGGTATGTTGGCATTCATTGCAAAAGGATTTGAGTATAGGAGCAGGGAGGTTCTACTGCAGTTGTACAGGGTCTTGGTGAGACCACACCTGGAGTATTGCGTACAATTTTGGTCTCCAAATCTGAGGAAGGACATTATTGCCATAGAGGGAGTGCAGAGAAGGTTCACCAGACTGATTCCTGGGATGTCAGGACTGTCTTATGAAGAAAGACTGGATAGACTTGGTTTATACTCTCTAGAATTTAGTAGACTGAGAGGGGATCTCATAGAAACTTACAAAATACTTAAGGGGTTGGACAGGCTAGATGCAGGAAGATTGTTCCCGATGTTGGGGAAGTCCAGGACAAGGGGTCACAGGTTAAGGATAAGGGGGTTACCTCCTTTAAAACTGAGATGAGGAGAACTTTTTTCACACAGAGAGTGGTGAATCTCTGGAACTCTCTGCCACAGAGGGTAGTCGAGGCCAGTTCATTGGCTATATTTAAGAGGGAGTTAGATGTGGTCCTTGTGGCCAAGGGGATCAGAGGGTATGGAGAGAAGGCAGGTACGGGATACTGAGTTGGATGATCAGCCATGATCATATTGAATGGCGAATGGTGCAGGCTCGAAGGGCCGAATGGCCTCTACTCCTGCACCTAATTTCTATGTTTCTATGTTTCTAGTCTTAGATATCCCGGTACTGAACAGTACAGTAATAAACAGTAAGTAACGGTACAGTAGGTTGGTAATTAGTCTGGCGCCTGATACGAGCCGCACTGACGTGGGTAATATTCTTCCCAAATGTAGATATAATTGTCCTGAACAGCAGCGAACTGATCAAGGAAGCCCTGGTGAAGAGACCGGCCGAGTTTGCTGGACGTCCGCGAACGTTCGTCGGTAGGTCGGGGGTTACCTTGGGCCACCTCGCTTCTCTTCTCGGGGGTGGTGGAGGGAGGAACCGACGGGTGTGGGGTGTGGGGGTTTAGGCGGAGGTGGGGGGGGGGGGGGGGGTGGGGGTGGAGGGCAAATTAACCAAAACCACACATATGCTGGAAAGGCAAAAATGTATCGACTAACCCACTAATAGATGAGTATGTAGAAATCAGGAACATGGGAAAAGAAGCTAAATCAAGTAATAACAAAAGACACTTGGGAAGAAAGTTTACAACCACACTACATCAGTGTTCACTAAACGCCAGACATTCTCTAATACAATTTAAATAAGATACATAGGTTACATTATTCAAAACAAAATTACATAAAATTTTTCAACATATCTCACCTATATGTGATAAATGTCAACATTTAGAAGCTACATATCGCATATTGTTTGCAAACTGTACAAAAATTAAAAATTTTGGGTAAAATATTTTTAGTATAATATCCAAAGTAACCAACACACACTTGGAACCAAATCCAAAATTAATAATACTCGGAATTTAGAAGTAAATCAAACATTTAGAATAACACAAAGAAACTTTCTTTTGATTATAGTCTTTTAATAACAGGAAAAAAATTAATTCTAAAATTTTGGAAAAGGCCCCTACGGCCCCCACAATCAAAATGTGGATTATAGAAATGACGGAGACCTTAAACGTGGGGAAAGAATTAGACTTGCCCTGTTGGACAAACAGGAAGTAGTCGTTGTAGCATGGTTTCCTTTTACGGATTACGTAAAGGGCCAGGATAGCTCAGCACAGTTACCTTACTAGCACTCGGGCTAAAGATTGGATGAAATGCTACACTCTGAAATGTACGAACATATCTCGAACGATGTTTTTTATTTTTAATACATTTTTCCATTCTTCTTTAACTATCTCTCTTTTTTTTTGTCCCCTTTTTTTATGTTTTTTTTTTTTTTTTGCGAAATCTTTTCTCCGACTTCATCTACCCTTAGTTCTAGGACACATTATTAGTTTTTAAAAAAATAGAAAAAAAGGCCAAAAAGTATGTAATAATAACTGACAATATTATCAATTAAAAAATGTAAGACAGTAATGATGTAATAGATTATGTACCTATCTCCAATAAAAAATATTTTCAAAAAAAAAAAAAAAGAAATCAGGAACTACAGATGCTAGTGTATAGACAATAGACAATAGGTGCAGGAGGAGGCCATTCAGCCCTGCGAGCCAGCACCGCCATTCAATGTGATCATGGCTGATCTCCGCCTCCTAATCCCATTTTCCTGCCTTCTCCCCATAACCCTTCTCACCCGTTCTAATCAGGAATTTATCAAGCATTGCCTTAAAAATATCAACAGACAGTAGACAATAGGTGCAGGAGGCCATTCGGCCCTTCGAGCCAGCACTACCATTCATTGTGATCATGGCTGATCATCCACAATCAATAACCCGTGTCTGCCTGCTCCCCATATCCCTTGACTCCACTAGCCCCTAGAGCTCTATCTAACTCGCTTTCAAATCCATCCAGTGACATGGCCTCCACTGCCCTCTGTGAATTCCATAAATTCACCAAATGTTCGGCTATCTCATCTTTTATAATTGACTCCAGCATCTTCCCCCACCACTGGTCTATAATTCCCTGTTTTTCTCTCTCCCGTCTTTCTTAAAAAGTGGGATAACATTACATACCCTCCAATCCACAGGAACTGATCCTGAATCTATAGACCATTGGACAATTATCACCAATGCCTCCACAATTTCAAGAGCCACTTCCTTAAGTACCCTGGGATGCAGAACATCAGGCCCTGGGGATTTATCAGCCTTCAGTCCCATCAGTCTATCCAACACCAGTCTATCACCCCAGATCCTCTGGCCACTACTATATCAGGAAGATTGTTTGTGTCTTCCTTAGTGAAGACTGATCCAAAGTACCTGTTCAACTCATCTGCCATTTCCTTGTTCCCCATAATAAATTCACCTTTTTCGGTCTTCAAGGGTCCAACTTTGGTCTTAACTAATTTTTTCCTCTTCACATAACCCGTGCCTGCCTTCTCCCCATATCTCTTGATTCAACCAGCCCCTAGAGCTCTATCTAACTCTCTCTTAAATCCATCCAGTGACTTGGCCTCCACTGCCCTCTGTGGCAGGGAATTCCACAAATTATGGGGAGAAGACTGATTGTGGATGATCAGCCATGATCACATTGAGTGGCGGCGCTGGCTCGAAGGGCCGAATGGTCTTCTACAACTATTGTCTATTGATATTTTTAAGGCAGTGCTTGACAAATTCCGGACTAGAACGGGTGTGAAGGGCTATGGGGCGAAGGCAGGAAATGGGATTAGGAGGCTGAGATCAGCCATGATTGAATGGCTGAGTAGAGTCGATGGGCCGAATGGCCTGCTTGTACTCCTATAAGTGTGTGGACGTGCATATTGAACTGCAGGAGACTCCATATCGTACGGCGGCAAGGACCTGTCCCTCGGAGACTACACTCATGCCTGGAAGCTTCAGAAGAAACTGGCTCACGGTGCCATTAAACAGAGCAGGGGCTCGGCCCTGGAGCGGGCAGTGCGTCGTGAGGCTGAGAAATGTTGCCAGGTACAGCAGCGAACCCGAGGGTGGTCGACTAGGGGAGGGGGTCCCGTGCTGAGCGAGGGTGGGGGGAACCGTGTAGATACAGCATGGGTATACGTTCATACGTGATAGGAGCAGAATTAGACAATTCAACCCAAAACGTCGACTCCGCCATGGCTGATCTATCTCTCCCTCTCAATCCCTTCCCCCCACATTCACCCCATAACAATTGGCACCCGTATTAATCGCAAATCTATCTATCTATCTATCTATCTCTATCTATCTATCTATCTATCTATCTATCTATCTATCTATCTATCTATCTATCTATCTATCTATCTATCTATCTATCTATCTATCTATCTATCTATCTATCTATCTATCTATCTATCTATCTATCTATCTATCTATCTATCTATCTCTCTATCTATCTATCTATCTATCTATCTATCTATCTATCTATCTATCTATCTATCTATCTATCTATCTATCTATCTATCTATCTATCTATCTATCTATCTATCTATCTATCTATCTATCTATCTATCTCTCTATCTATCTATCTATCTATCTCTCTATCTATCTATCTATCTATCTATCTCTCTATCTATCTATCTATCTATCTATCTATCTATCTATCTATCTATCTATCTATCTATCTATCTCTCTATCTATCTATCTATCTCTCTATCTATCTCTCTATCTATCTATCTATCTATCTATCTATCTATCTATCTATCTATCTATCTATCTATCTATCTATCTATCTATCTATCTATCTATCTATCTATCTCTCTCTCTCTCTCTCTCTCTCTCTCTCTCTATCTATCTCTCTCTCTCTCTCTCTCTCTCTCTCTCTCTCTCTCTCTCTCTCTCTCTCTCTCTCTCTCTCTCTCTCTCTCTCTCTCTCTCTCTCTCTCTCTCTCTCTCTCTCTATCTATCTATCTATCTCTCTCTCTCTCTCTCTCTCTCTCTCTCTCTCTCTCTCTCTCTCTCTCTCTCTCTATCTCTCTCTCTCTCTCTCTATCTATCTCTCTATCTCTCTATCTCTCTATCTATCTCTATCTCTCTCTCTATCTATCTATCTATCTATCTATCTATCTATCTATCTATCTATCTATCTATCTATCTATCTCTGCCTTAACATCATCCACTGACTTGTGACCTCCACAGCCTTCTGTGGCAAAGAATCCCACAGATTCACCACCCTCTGTCTAAAGAAAGTCCTCCTCATCCCCTTCATAAAGGAACGTCCTTTATTTTTGAGGCTGTGACCTCTGGTCCGAGACTCTCACAGAGTCATAGAGTGATCCAGTGTGGAAGCAGGCCCTTCGGCCCAACTGGCCCACACCGGCCAACAATGTCCCATCTACCCTCGTCGCACCTGCCTGCGCTTGGTCCACAACTCTCCACACCTGTCCTATCCGTGTACCTGTATTGGGAGATGTACCACTAGTCCTGGACATAAAGCCTCACTATTTGTGACACCTCCTTCAGTAATCGCCCCTTTAATAACATCCCCCCCCCCCCCCCGTTACATTGGCAGCTTTTCCAGACCTACGTGGGATCTCCTGTCGATGTCAACAAGGATTTCTCCATGTCCACCTGCAACGTCATCTGCTCTCTGATCTTCAGCACCGATGTGAGTATCGATTAATGGCCTTTGGAACCATCGATCCAGGTCGATGTTTAGAAACATAGAAACATAGAAATTAGGTGCAGGAGTAGAGGCCATTCGGCCCTTCGAGCCTGCACCGCCATTCAATATGATCATGGCTGATCATCCAACTCAGTATCCCATACCTGCCTTCTCTCCATACCCCCTGATCCCCTTAGCCACAAGGGCCACATCTAACTCCCTCTTAAATATAGCCAATGAACTGTGTGGCCTCAACTACCCTCTGTGGCAGAGAGTTCCAGAGATTCACCACTCTCTGTGTGAAAAAAGGTCTCCTCATCTCGGTTTTAAAGGATTCCCCCCTTATCCTTAAGCTGTGACCCCTTGTCCTGGACTTCCCCAACATCGGGAGCAATCTTCCTGCATCCAGCCTGTCCAACCCCTTAAGAATTTTGTAAGTCTCTATAAGATCCCCTCTCAATCTCCTAAATTCTAGAGAGTATAAACCAAGTCTATCCAGTCTTTCTTCATAAGACAGTCCTGACATCCCAGGAATCAGTCTGGTGAACCTTCTCTGCACTCCCTCTATGGCAATAATGTCCTTCCTCAGATTTGGAGACCAAAACTGCACGCAATACTCCAGGTGTGGTCTCACCAAGACCCTGTACAACTGCAGTAGAACCTCCCTGCTCCTATACTCAAATCCTCTTGCTATTTAGCGTTTAGCGGGGGCGCGGAGGGGTGAACGGGTGAAGGATCTGTTTACCAGCTATAGGCCTCACTAACTCGCTATCTGGCCTCCACAGTATATCCTGTCATTGATACAATTTACAGCTGGAGCTATATATATGAATATCAGGTCGTCAAGGCAAGTTTATTCGTCACATACACATATCAGATGTGCAGTGAAATGAAAAGTGGCAAATGCTCGCGGACTTTGTGCAAAAACACTACAATACTGAATGGGACATATAGATGTGAATGATTTGGTTATGAATTATAAAATATCATAATGAATGATATGTATATAATGTTAATACAATATTCTATAGTCTAGGTTCTGGGCTACATTAGCATATATATGGTGGACATCGGTGCAGGAGTAGGCCATTCGGCCCTTCGAGCCAGCACCGCCATTCAATATGATCATGGCTGATCATCTAGAATCAGTATCCCGTTCCTGCTTTCACCCCCATATCCCTTGATTCCAACTCTCTCCTGAAATCATCCAGTGAATTGGTGTCCACTGCCTTCTGTGGCAGAGAATTCTACAGATTCTCAACTCTCTGGGTGAAAAAGTTGTTCCTCATCTTAGTCCTAAATGTGTGTGTGTGGTGTGTGTGCTGTGTGTGTGTGTGCGTGTGTGTGTGTGTGCGCGTGTGTGGGTGTGTGTGTTGTTTTGTGTGTGTGTGTGTGTGTGCATGTGTGTTTATGTGTGTGTGTGTGTGTATGTGTGTGTGTGCGTGTGTGTGTGTGTGTGCGTGTGTGTGTGTATGTGTGTGTGTGTGTGTGTGTGTGTGTGTGTGTGTGTGTGTGGTGTGTGTGTGTGTATGTGTGTGTGTGCGTGTGTGTGTGTGTGTGCGTGTGTGTGTGTGTGTGTTTATGTGTGTGTGTGTGTGTGTGTGTGTGTGTGTGTGTGTGTGTGTGTGTGTGTGTGTGTGTGTGTGTGTGTGTGTTTGTGTGTGTGTGGGTGTGTGTGTGTTGTGTGTGTGTGTGTGTGTGTGTGTGTGTGTGTGTGTGTGTGTGTGTGTGTGTGTGTGTGTGTGTGTGTGTGTGTGTGTGTGTGTGTGTGTGTGTGTGTGTGTGTGCGTGTGTGTTTATGTGTGTGTGTGTGCGTGTGTGTTTATGTCTGTGTGTGTGTGTGTGTGACTGTGTCTAGCATATTTATACATGCTCCAGCACACACGCACGCACGCACGCACACACACACACACACACACACACGCACTCACACACACACCACACTCACACAAAACACACACACACACACACACACACGCACGCACACACACACACACACATATATATATATATACACACACAAACACACACACACTAATTTACACTGTAACACACACACACACGCACACACACACACATAAACACACACACGCACACACATAAACACACACACACACACACATACACACACACACACATTTAGGACTAAGATGAGGAACAACTTTTTCACCTAGAGAGTTGAGAATCTGTGGAATTCTCTGCCACAGAAGGCAGTGGACACACACACACACACAGATACACACACACACACACACATACACACACACACACACACAGATACACACACACACATACACTGACTGACCCGCTGAGTTACTCCAGGACGTTATGTGTATCTTAGGTTATAATCAGTACCTTGTGGAGGAAACACCAGGTATTGGTGCAGGCGCGGGGGGGAAGTGGGGCTAGTGGAGGCACACGTGGCAAGCGGCTCCAAGGACAGGGGGGTCAGTGGTACCACACAGGGGTCAGTGGGGTTCAGGTATGGTGACCACCCGCTGCATGACGACCCCTCCCCCTGCTGTAGAGATATTGACCCTCTCTCTCTCCCACCCACTCCAGTACGACAGAGGCGACCCCGAGCTACGCGACATCCACGACTGTTTGGTGGACCTGGTGACTCTCTGGGGCTCCCCCGCGATCGGCCTTCTCGACATGTTCCCCATCCTGCAGGTGAGAGAAAGGGGCGCCCCAATGTACCCCCGGGAGCTGGCTGGCCACACGGGAATGGGGGGGGGGGGGTTAATTCTGGCTCCTAATCCTAGAACTCTATCTAACTCTCTCTTAACTCGATCCAGTGATTTGGCCTCCACTGCCCTCTGTGGCAGGGAATTCTACAAATTCACAACGCTCTGGGTGAAAACGTTTTTTCTCACCTTAGTCTTAAATGACCTCCCCTTTATTCTAAGACTGTGTGGCCCCTGGTTATGGACTCGCCCAACATTGGGAACATTTTTCCTGCGTCTAGCTTGTCCAGTCCTTTTATAATTTTATATGTTTCTATAAGATCCCCCCGCCCTCATCCTTCTAAACTCCAGTGAATACAAGCCTCATCTTTTCAATCTTTCCTCATATGACAGTCCTGCCATCCCAGGGATCAATCTGGTGATTGTCTATTGTCTATGTTTCTAAATCTGGCACCGGGTGTGTATCTAACACTGGACTGTCGCTGTCTCTATAACACTGTCTTCCCCATCTTTCCCCGACCCACCCCCTGTAGTATTTCCCCAGCGCTGCTTGGAGGGAGCTGCTGAGCGCGGTGCGGAGGCGAGATTCCTTCGTGGGACAACAGATTCTGAAACACAAGGTGAGTCTGTTATCCCCCCCGCTTTGGCGGATTTATTCTTTGGAGCGCAGAAGGTTAAGGGGGGACTTGATAGAGGTCTTTGAAATGATGAGAGGGATAGACAGAGTTGACGTGAATAAGCTTTTTCCATTGAGAGTAGGGAAGATTCAAACAAGAGGACATGATTTGAGAATTAAGGGACAGAAGTTTAGGGGTAACATGAGGGGGAACTTCTTTACTCAGAGTGGTAGCTGTGTGGAATGAGCTTCCAGTGGAGGTGGTGGAGGCAGGTTCGATTTTATCCTGAGGAGACTGAAGAAGGTCCATCTGTCTCCTCAGATCCTGGTGAACTTCTCCCGCTGCACCATCGAGAGCATCCTTACCAACTGCATCACAGTATGGTATGGCAACTGCTCTGTCTCCGACCGGAAGGCACTGCAGAGGGTGGTGAAAATTGCCCAACGCATCACCGGTTCCACGCTCCCCTCCATTGAGTCTGTCCAAAGCAAGCGCTGTCTGCGGAGGGCGCTCAGCATCGCCAAGGACTGCTCTCACCCCAACCATGGACTGTTTACCCTCCTACCATCCGGGAGGCGCTACAGGTCTCTCCATTGCCGAACCAGCAGGTCGAGGAACAGCTTCTTTCCGGCGGCTGTCACTCTACTAAACAAAGTACCTCGGTGACTGCCAATCACCCACCCCCCCCCCCCCCCCCCCCCCCCCCCCCCCCACCGGACACTTATATTATTTATTTTTTATTCAAATCGTTTGCTATGTCGCTCTTCAAGGGAGATGCTAAATGCATTTTGTTGTCTTTGTACTGTACACTGACAATGACAATTAAAATTGAATCTGAATCTGAATCTGAATCTGAATCTGATTTAAAAATAAATTGGATAGGTATATGGACGGGAAAGGAATGGAGGGTTGTGGTCTGAGTGCAGGTAGATGGGACTAGGGGAGAATAAGTGTTCGGCACAGACTAGAAGGGCCGGGAGTATTGTGTGCAGTTTTGGTCCCCTAATTTGAGGAAGGACATTCTTACTATTGAGGGAGTGCAGGTTTACAAGGTTAATTCCCGGGATGGCGGGAATGTCATATGCTGAGAGAATGGAGCGGCTGGGCTTGTATACTCTGGAATTTAGGATGAGAAGGGATCTCATCGAAACATATAAGATCATTAAGGGTTTTGACACGCTAGAGGCAGGAAATATGCTCCCGATGTTGGGGGAGTTCAGAACCAGGGGCCACAGCTTGAGAACAAGGGGTATAGAACGTAGATGAGGAGAAATATTTTCACCCAGAGATGTGTCAGTCTGTGGAATTCTCTGCCTCAGAAGTCAGTGGAGGCCAATTCTCTGGATGGTTTCAAGAGAGAGCTAGATAGAGCTCTTAAAGTTAGATGAGTCAAGGGTTATGGGGAGAAGGCAGGAACGGGGTACTGATTGGGGATGATCAGCCATGATCACATTGAATGGCGGTACTGGCTCGAAGGGTCGAATGGCCTCCACCTGCACCTATTGTCTATTGTCTATTGTCTAACTCAGCGGGTCAGGCAGCATCTGTGGAGAACGTGGATAGGTGACGTTTCACAGAGTGCTGGAGTAACTCAGCGGGTCAGGCAGCATCTGTGGAGAACATGGATAGGTGACATTTCACAGAGTGCTGGAGTAACTCAGCGGGTCAGGCAGCATCTGTGGAGAACGTGGATAGGTGACGTTTCACAGAGTGCTGGAGTAACTCAGCGGGTCAGGCAGCATCTGTGGAGAACATGGATAGGTGACGTTTCACAGAGTGCTGGAGTAACTCAGCGTGTCAGGCAGCATCTGTGGAGAACATGGATAGGTGACGTTTCACAGAGTGCTGGAGTAACTCAGCGGGTCAGGCAGCATCTGTGGAGAACATGGATAGGTTGACGTTTCACAGAGTGCTGGAGTAACTCAGCGGGTCAGTTAGCATCTGTGGAGAACATGGATAGGTGACGTTTCACAGAGTGCTGGAGTAACCCAGCGGGTCAGGCAGCATCTGTGGAGAACATGGATAGGTGACGTTTCACAGAGTGCTGGAGTAACTCAGCGGGTCAGGCAGCATCTGTGGAGAACATGGATAGGTGACGTTTCACAGAGTGCTGGAGTAACCCAGCGGGTCAGGCAGCATCTGTGGAGATCATGGATAGGTGACGGTTCTCAGAGTGCTGGAGTAACTCAGCGGGTCAGGCAGCATCTGTGGAGAACATGGATAGGTGACGTTTCACAGAGTGCTGGAGTAACTCAGCGGGTCAGGCAGCTGGGAGTAACTCAGCGGGTCAGGCAGCATCTGTGGAGAACATGGATAGGTGAAGTTTCACAGAGTGCTGGAGTAACTCAGCGGGTCAGGCAGCATCTGTGGAGGTGACGTTTCTGGTCGAAACCCTTCATTAAAACCCTCTTGTGTCTGCGCAGATGACATACAGGAGAGGCGAGGTTCGGGACATCACTGATATGTTGATGAGAAATCTCTGGGATGAAGATGAGGGTGGAGTGGACGTGGGAGAGGTGACAGAGGAACATCTACACATGGTCATCGTGGACCTCTTCGTCGGAGGCACCGAGACCACGTCCTCCACTCTGGGCTGGGCCATCGCCTACCTGGTCCATTGGCCCGAGGTAAGTTCGCTGCGCTGCTGACCCTAGTCGGGTCACCCGCGGTCACCGTGACTCGCCATGGGGCGGAGATGGAGCTGCCTTCTCTCAGTAGGGGGACCGGAGGCCATGGTCCCAACCGGGCTCAAGACACAGAGAAAATTCACAAATACCATAATCTCACCCCACCCTCCCCCCACCCAACCATTCCATTCTCCCCCACCCCCACCCCCACCCAATCTCTACCCCACCCCATCTCTCCTCCACCCCACCTCATCTCTACCCCCACCTCATCTCTACCCCACCCCCACCCAATCACTCTCCCACCCCCTCCCAATCTCTATAATAATAATCTTATTTATATAGCACATTTTTAGTCAACTTGCATTGACCCCAAAGTGCTTCACATAATTACATTACATTACACACAGGCAAAGGTGGGTGAAGTGTCTTGCCCCAAGGACACAACGACAGTATGCACTCCAAGCGGGATTCGAACCGGCTACCTTCCGGTTGCCAGCCGAACACTTAGCCCATTGTGCCATCTGTCGTCCCAATCTGTACCCAACACCCCCACCAATCACTATCCCACCCCCTCTGCCCAATCACTCCCCCACCCCCCACCCAATCACTCCCCCCCCACCCCCACCCAATCACTCCCCCACCCCCCACCCAATCACTCTCCCACCCCCACCCAATCACTCTCCCACCCCCCACCCAATCACTCCCCATCCTCCCCCCCCCCCCAATCACTCTCCCACCCCCCCCCACCCAATCTCCCCCACCCCCACCCACCCCCCACCCAATCACTCTCCCACAACCCCCACCCAATCTCTCCCCCACCCCCCACCCAATCACTCTCCCACACCCCCAACCCCAATCTCTCCCCCACCCCCCACCCAATCACTCTCCCCACCCCCACCCAATCTCTCCCCCACCCCCATCCCATCTCTCCCCACCCCCTCCCAATCTCTACCCAACACCCCCCCAACCCCAATCACTCTCCCACCCCCCACCCAATCACTCCCCCACCCCCACCCAATCTCTCCCCCACCCCTCACCCATCCCCCCCCTACCCCCCACCCAATCACTCTCCCACCCCCACCCAATCACTCTCCCACCCCCCACCCAATCACTCCCCCACCCCCAACCCAATCACTCTCCCACCCCCCACCCAATCACTCCCCCACCCCCCACCCAATCACTCCCCCACCCCCCCACCCAATCACTCTCCCACCCCCCACCCAATCACTCTCCCACCCCCACCCAATCACTCCCCCACCCCTCACCCCAATCACTCTCCCACCCCCCACCCAATCTCTACCCCACCCCCACCCAATCTCTACCCAACACCCCCACCCAATCACTCTCCCACCCCCCCCACCCAATCTCTACCCCACCCACTGCCCAATCACTCCCCCACCCCCCACCCAATCTCTACCCATCACCCCCACCCATACCCCCCCCCCCCCCACCCAATCTATCCCCAACCCCACCCCATCTCTCCCCCCCACCCCCACCCAATCACTCTCCCCACCCCCCACCCAATCTCTCCCCCACCCCACCCAATCACTCTCCCACCCCCCACCCAATCACTACCCCACCCCCACCCAATCTCTCCCCACCCCCACCCAATCACTCTCCCACCCCCACCCAATCACTCCTCCCCCACCCCCACCCAATCACTCCCCCACCCCCCACCCAATCACTCTCCCACCCCCCCCACCCAATCACTCTCCCACCCCACCCAATCACTCTCCCACCCCCACCCAATCACTCCCCCCCACCCCCCACCCAATCACTCTCCCACCCCCCACCCAATCTCTCCCCCACCCACTGCCCAATCACTCCCCCACCCACTGCCCAATCACTACCCCACCCCCACCCAATCACTCCCCCACCCCCACCCAATCTCTCCCCCACCCCCACCCAGTCTCTCCCCCACCCCCCCACCCAATCACTACCCAACACCCCCACCCAACCATTCCATTCTACCCCCTCCCAATCTCTCCCCACACCCCATCCAATCTTCCCCCTACTCCTCCCCCAATCTCTCCCCCACCTCAACCCAATTTCTCCCCCCCCCCCAACCCCAATGCCCCACTCTCTCCCCTTGTCTCTCCCTTCTGTACCCCCCCCCCCCGTCTAAAATGCCGAGGACCCCCCCCCTTCCACGGGGACCCCTGTGCGTGGGTGAGACGAGAGTGAGAGAGTCCAGGCCCAGAGGGCACAGGCTGAGGATGAAAGGGTTGTAGACGGGGAGGGGGTTTATTGGCCGGTGTGTGGTGATTCGGCCCCACGCTACTCAGCCCCGTTCCCGTTCACGTTCACCTCCCGCTGTTGCCCACACAGGTCCAGGACCGCATTTACACGGAGCTGAGCTCGGCCACGGGAGGGGAGCGCTATCCCACCTACACCGACCGGGACAAGATGCCGCTCCTGACGGCCACCATCGCCGAGATCCTGCGGCTCCGGCCCGTGGTACCCCTGTCGCTGATGCACCGGGCCACCTGTCACACCAGGTGTGTAGCCCAGCCCGGGACTGTCCGGGCCAGGTCGCCCTGAACCCCCAACCCCGAACCCCGAGCCCCAACTCCCCTCCCCGAACCCCCCACCCCAACCCTCGCCCCTCGCTGATGCACCGGGCCACCTGTCACACCAGGTGTGTAGCCGGGCCCGGGACTGTCCGGGCCAGGTCGCCCCGAACCCCAACCCCGAGCCCCAACTCCCCATCCCCACCCCCGCCCCTCGCTGATGCACCGGGCCACCTGTCACACCAGGTGTGTAGCCGAGCCCGGGACTGTCCGGGCCAGGTCGCCCCCGTAACCTGAGCCCCGAGCCCCGAGCCCCAACTCCCCATCCCCACCCCTCGCTGATGCACCGGGCCACCTGTCACACCAGGTGTGTAGCCGGGCCCGGGACTGTCTGGGCCAGGTCGCCCGCCCCGAGCCCCCACCCCGAGCCCCGAGCCCCCAACCCCCACCCCTCGCTGATTCACCGGGCCACCTGTCACACCAGGTGTGTAGCCCAGCCCGGGACTGTCCGGGCCAGGTCGCCCTGAACCCCGAACCCCAAACCCAACCCAACCCTCGCCCCTCGCTGATGCACCGGGCCACCTGTCACACCAGGTGTGTAGCCGGGCCCGGGACTGTCCGGGCCAGGTGGCCCCGAAACCCCCAACCCCGAGCCCCGAGTCCCCACCCCAACCCTCGCCCCTCGCTGATGCACCGGGCCACCTGTGACACCAGGTGTGTAGCCGGGCCCGGGACTGTCCGGGCCAGGTCGCCCTGAACCCCGAACCCCGAGCCCCGAGGCCCATCCCCATCCCCACCCCTCACCCCTCACCCCTCGCTGATGCACCGGGCCACCTGTCACACCAGGTGTGTAGCCCAGCCCGGGACTGTCCGGGCCAGGTCGCCCCGAAACACCAACCCCGAGCCCCGAGTCCCCCCACCCCTCGCTGATGCACCGGGCCACCTGTGACACCAGGTGTGTAGCCCAGCCCGGGACTGTCCGGGCCGGGTCGCCCCGAACCCCCAACCCCGAGCCCCAACCCCAACCCTCGCCCCAACCCCAACTCCCCACCCCATCCCCACCCCTCGCTGATGCACCGGGCCACCTGTCACACCAGGTGTGTAGCCCAGCCCGGGACTGTCCGGGCCGGGTCGCCCCGAACCCCGAACCCCGAGCCCCGAGCCCCGAGTCCCCACCCCCTCACCCCTCACCCCTCACCCACTCACCCCTCACCCCTCACCCCTCCCCCCTCACCCCTCACCCCTCACCCACTCACCCCAACCCCATCCCCACCCCTCACCCCTCACCCCTCACCCCCTCACCCCTCACCCCTCACCCCTCACCCCTCACCCCTCACCCACTCACCCCTCACCCCTCACCCCTCGTCCCCCACGCCCCTCCCCCTCGCCCCACCACCCCCTGCTCCACTCCACAGGGCAGTCGGCCTGGGCTGACCCGGGATTCAAGCTCCCAGGTGGGGGATGAATTGGCCGGAGCTCAGTCCCCCGGGGCGCGAGACATGTCCGGATCGTCGGGACACTGGGATGGGTGGTGGGGGTGATGTCCGGACCCCCTGACACTAGTTCCCCAGGGGGGTGGGGGGGTGATGGCCGGGCCCCCTGACAGTTCCCCTAGTTCCCCAGGGGGGTAGGGGGGAGATTGGTATTGGCGCTCAGTCCCCAGAATAGATAGAGTTTCTCTGATCCTCGCTCACCGGGGGTGGGGTATTATGGGAGACCCGGGTTCGATCCTGACTCCGGGTGCTGTCTATACGGAGTTTGCACGTTCTCCCTGTGACCGCGCGGGTTTTCTCCGGGTGCTCCGGTTTCCTCCCACATCCCAAAGACGTGCAGGTTTGTAGGGCGGTCGGCTTCATTAAAGATGATAAATCATCCCTCATAGTGTGTAGGATAGTGTTAGTGTTAGTGTAAGGCGCGATCCCTGGTCGGCACAGACTCGGTGTGGTGGAAGGGTCTGTTCCCGCGCTAGATCTCCAAACGGAACTCATCGGGACTGTGAGGCCGAGCGAGGTCCTGTTCCTGCACTGTGTGTCTTGGCACGACACTGAGTCTCCGTCTACATCTGTAGCGTTGCAGGTTACTTTGTTCGAAGCGGGACCCATGTCATCACCAATCTGTACGGAGCTAACCAGGACGAGACCAAATGGACCGACCCCACCCGGTTCAAACCAGGTAATCCTCACAGGGCCGAACTGATCATAGGTCACAGGTTAGTTCATGATCGATGATCATTTGGGACGGATCGGATAGATGTCAGATCAGGTTTAAGGAAGGACATTCTTGGTATTGAGGGAGCCCAGCGTAGGCTCACCAGGTTAATTCCCGGGATGGCGGGACTGTCATATGCTGAGAGAAGGGAGCGGCTGGGCTTGTACACTCTGGAGTTTAGAAGGATGAGAGGAGATATTATTGAAACATATGAGATTATTGCGAATATTCCTGCGAATACTCAGGATATGACAATAAAGATTTACAACAATTATTAAGGGTTTGGACGCACTAGAGGCAGGAAACATGTTCCCGATGTTGGGGGAGTCCAGAACCAGGGCCCACACAGTTTAAGAATAAGGGGTAAGCCATTTAGAATGGATACGAGGAAACACTTTTGCACCCAGAGAGTTGTGAGTCTGTGGAATTCTCTGCCTCAGGGGTTATGTCTGTGGAGGCCGGTTCTCTGGATGCTTTCAAGAGAGAGTTATCTTAAGTTATCTTAAAAATAGCGGAGTCAGGGGATATGGGCAGAAGGCAGGAACGGGGTACTGATTGGGGATGATCAGCCATGATCACAGTGAATGGCGATGCTGGCTCGAAGGGCCGAATGGCCTCCTCCTGCACCTATTGTCTATTGCCTCCCTCAATAGCAAGAATGTCCTTCCTCAAATTTGGAGACCAAAACTGCACACAATACTCCAGATGTAGTCTCAATGGATTTGGACCCACACAACGAGATAATGATTTACTGGACGTCATGCGGTGGCATACAAATGGCTGGAGTAACTGGGCGGAACAGGCAGCATCTCTAGAGAAAAGGAATCGGTGGCGTTTCGGGTCGAGACCCATCTTAAGATGTCAGATGATGCTTGGCCAGATTTGTTGGTGGACTTTATCTTATATTAAACGTTATTGACATAATTCCTTTTATCCTGTATCTATACATAGAAACATAAAAACATAGAAATTAGGTGCAGGAGTAGGCCATTCGGCCCTTCGAGCCTGCACCGCCAACTCAGTATCCCGTACCTGCCTTCTCTCCATACCCTCTGATCCCTTTAGCCACAAGGGCCACATCTAACTCCCTCTTAAATATAGCCAATGAACTGGCCTCAACTACCCTCTCTGTGCACTGTGAATGGCTCGATTGTAATCATGCATTGTCTTTCAGCAGTGGTTAGCACTCAGCAAACATAGAAACATAGAAACATAGAAATTAGGTGCAGGAGTAGGCCATTCGGCCCTTCGAGCCTGCACCGCCATTCAATATGATCATGGCTGATCATCCAACTCAGTATCCCGTACCTGCCTTCTCTCCATACCCTCTGATCCCCTTAGCCACAAGGGCCACATCTAACTCCCTCTTAAATATAGCCAATGAACTGGCCTCAACTACCCTCTGCGGCAGAGAGTTCCAGAGATTCACCACTCTCTGTGTGAAAAAAGTTCTTCTCATCTTGGTTTTAAAGGATTTCCCCTTTATCCTTAAGCTGTGACCCCTTGTCCTGGACTTCCCTAACATCGGGAACAATCTTCCTGCATCTAGCCTGTCCAACCCCTTAAGAAAAAAACACTAACCAAATAGTAAAAGGCCTGGATAGGTGAATGTGGAGAGGATGTTTCCACCAGTGGGAGAGTCTAGGACCAGAGGTCACAGCCTCAGAATAAAATGAAGCACCTTTAGGATAGAGATGGGGTGGATATTTTTAAGGCAGAGAGAGATAGATAGATTCCAGATTATTACAGGTGTCAGGGGTTATGGGGAGAAGGCAGGGAGGGGATCTTATAGAAACATATCAAATTATAAAAGGACTGGACAAGCCAGATGCAGGAAAAATGTTCCCAATGTTGGGCGAGTCCAAAACCAGGGGCCACAGTCTTAGAATAAAGGGGAGGTCATTTAAGACTGAGGTGAGAAAAAACGTTTTCACCCAGAGTTGTGAATCTGTGGAATTCCCTGCCACAGAGGGCAGTGGAGGCCAAGTCACTGGATGGATTTAAGAGAGAGTTAGATAGAGCTCTAGGGTCTAGTGGAGTCAAGGGATATGGGGAGAAGGCAGGCACGGGTTATTGATTGGGGACGATCAGCCATGATCACAATGAATGGCGGTGCTGGCTCGAAGGGCCGAATGGCCTCCTCCTGCGCCTATTTTTCTATGTTTCCATGGATGGGGTTAGGAGAGAGAAAGAGAGATATCAGACAGGATTGAATGGAGGAGTAGACTTGATGGGCCAAATGTGGTCCAATTCTGCCCCTATCACTTCTGAAGATGAACAGAAAAGCTTGTAACTGTACCTCGGTGTATGTGACAATAAACTAAACTCATTGTTGCACAGAGCGTTTCCTGGGCACCGCCGCCGCAGAGAGGACAATGCAGAACGTCGTCTCCTTCGGAATGGGAGCCCGGTCTTGTCTGGGCGAACCCATTGCTCGTGTGGAGCTCTTCCTGTTCCTGGCGTATCTCCTGAGGGACTTCAAGTTCCTGCCGGACACAGCGGGCGAGATGCCGGACCTACTGAGCATGGAGGGAGTCCTCATGAAGGTCAAGCCCTATCGAGTGAGAGTGGTTGCAAGGGCAGGTCTCCAGCCCAGCTAGACCACCCGCCTTGGCTGGAGGGAGTGGTGGGGAGGTGGTGTGGAGCAGAGGATGAGTGGGGGAAAGTTGCCTCTTGCTAAGGGTCTATCTCACCCCGCTGCTTTTATGCATTTGGCTTGCTTCCCAAACTATCATCAGCTTGAACCACCCCCTCTCAGGAGGAGAAGAGTCACGTGCGGGGGGGGGAGGGGGGAGGGGGGGGGGGGGAGGGGGGAGACCAGTTGGATGCCGTTCCCTTCTAGAGAGTCAAGTCAAGTCAAGAGAGTTTATTGTCATGTAGAAACATAGAAATTAGGTGCAGGAGTAGGCCATTCGGCCCTTCGAGCCTGCACCACCATTCAATATGATCATGGCTGATCATCCAACTCAGTATCCTGTACCTGCCTTCTCTCCATACCCCCTGATCCCCTTAGCCACAAGGGCCACATCTAACTCCCTCTTAAATATAGCCAATGAACTGTGGCCTCAACTACCCTCTGTGGCAGAGAGTTCCAGAGATTCACCACTCTCTGCGTGAAAAAAGTTCTTCTCATCTCGGTTTTAAAGGATTTCCCCTTTATCCTTAAGCTGTGATCCCTTGTCCTGGACTTCCCTAACATCGGGAACAATCTTCCTGCATCTAGCCTGTCCAACCCCTTAAGAATTTTGTAAGTTTCTATAAGATCCCCCCTAAATCTCCTAAATTCTAGAGAGTATAAACCAAGTCTATCCAGTCTTTCTTCATAAGACAGTCCTGACATCCCAGGAATCAGTCTGGTGAACCGTCTCTGCACTCCCTCTATGGCAATAATGTCCTTCCTCAGATTTGGAGACCAAAACTGTACGCAATACTCCAGATGTGGTCTCACCAAGACCCTGTACAACTGCAGTAGAACCTCTCTGCTCCTATACTCAAATCCTTTTGCAATGAAAGCTAACATACCATTCGTTTTCTTTACTGCCTGCTGCACCATGGAATATATATACACACCTAGATGAACAGATACAATGCTATAGGCTGTTCTAGTTCATAGTTTGAAGGTAGACAAAAATGCTGGAGAAACTCAGCGGGTGAGGCAGCATCTATGGAGCGAAGGAAATAGGCAACGTTTCGGGCCGAAAACCCTTCTTCAGACTGATGGAGGGGGGGGGGGGGGGGGGGGTGCGGGGGGATGAAAGGAAAAAGGAAGAGGATGAGCCCTGAGGGTTGAGGGAGAGCTGAGAAGGGGAGGAGACAGCAAGTGCTACCGGAATTGGCAGAATTCAATGTTTATGCCACTAGGGTGCAGACTGCCCAAGCGGAATATGAGGCGCTGCTCCTCCAATGTCCGGTGGTGCTCACTCTGGCCATGGAGGAGACCCAGGACAGAGGTCGGATTGGGAATGGGAGGGGGAGTTGCAGTGCTGACTGACCGGGAGGTTTGAAGTTGTGTTTAATAGCCTGATGGCTGTGGGGGAGTAGCTATTCCTGAACCTGGATGTTGCAGTCTTCAGGCTCCTGTACCTTCTACCTGATGGTAGCAGGGAGATGAGTGTGTGGCCCGGATGGTGTGGGCCCTTGATATTTAAAACAGGGCAAGGAACAGACTCTTCGGCCCACAATGCTTGTGACACACATGATGCTGATTTCTACCCGTCCATAGTCCGTATCCATCTGTTATTCCCTGTACGCCGATGCATTTAGAGCATTTTATTGTTATATATCCTGACCCGTCCCAATGCAATTCGTATTTGCAACAGCATAACAGATATGTGAATATGGTACCCTGTCAAACCTCATAATAAACAGCTACTGCAGTGTGAGTGTGGATATTTACATTTGTACGAATACACAAACTGGCGCACTTACAAAAACTGCAGCCCTTGGTTCTGGTCTCCCCCAACATCGGGAACAAAGGCCCTTCTTGCCCGGAGATTACTGAGCGATGCATGGGATTTCTCCGGGAGGTGATGAGAATGCCAGCAGACTGGTCTATAAAGTGAGGCGTACACTGAGGCCAAGCAGAAGATCCGCTAAGATCCAGCTAAGATTACCCCTCCATATGTAGTTGTACAGAGCCCTAGTGAGACCACACCTGGAGTATTGTGTGCAGTTTTGGTCTCCTAATTGAAGGAAGGACATTCTTGCTATTGAGGGAGTGCAGCGTAGGTTTACAAGGTTAATTCCCGGTCTGTCATATGCTGAGAGAATGGAGCGGCTGGGCTTGTACACTCTGGGGTTTAGAAGGATAAGAGGGGATCTTATTGAAACATATAAGATTATTAAGGATTTGGACACGCTAGAGGCAGGAAACATGTTCCTGATGTTGGAGGAGTCCAGAACCAGGGGCCACAGTTTAAGAATAAGGGGTGAGCCATTTAGAATGGAGATGAGGAAAAACTTTTTCACCCAGAGAGTTGTGAGTCTGTGGAATTCTCTGCCTCACAAGGCAGTGGAGGGTAATTCTCTGGATGTTTTCAAGAGAGAGGTAGAGAGGGCTCTTAAAGATAGCGGAGTCAGGGGATATGTGGATAAGGCAGGAACGGGGTACTGATTGTGAATGATCAGTCCCTTTTAAAAACAGAGGGAGAGAGAAAACGGGGAATTACAGACCAGTTAGTCTAACGTCGGTAGTGGGGAAACTGCTAGAGTCAGTTATTAAAGATGGGATAGCAACACATTTGGAAAGTGGTGAAATTATTGGACAAAGTCAGCATGGATTTATGAAAGGTAAATCATGACTGACGAATCTTATAGAATTTTTCGAGGATGTAACTAGTAGCGTGGATAAGGGAGAACCAGTGGATGTGGTGTATATGGACTTCCAGAAGGCTTTCGACAAGGTCCCACATAAGAGATTAATATACAAACTTAAAGCACACGGCATTGGGGGTTCAGTATTGATGTGGATAGAGAACTGGCTGGCAAACAGGAAGCAAAGAGTAGGAGTAAACGGGTCCTTTTCACAATGGCAGGCAGTGACTAGTGGGGTACCGCAAGGCTCAGTTCTGGGACCCCAGCTATTTACGATATATGTTAATGATTTGGACGAGGGAATTGAATGCAACATCTCCAAGTTCGCAGATGACACGAAGCTGGGGGGCAGTGTTAGCTGTGAGGAGGATGCTAGGAGACTGCAAGGTGACTTGGATAGGTTGGGTGAGTGGGCAAATGTTTGGCAGATGCAGTATAATGTGGATAAATGTGGGGTTATCCACTTTGGTGGCAAAAACAGGAAAGTAGATTATTATCTGAATGGTGGCCGATTAGGAAAGGGGGAGATGCAACGAGACCTGGGTGTCATGGTACACCAGTCATTAAAAGTAGGCATGCAGGTGCAGCAGGCAGTGAAGAAAGTGAATGGTATGTTAGCATTCATAGCAAAAGGATTTGAGTATAGGAGCAGGGAGGTTCTACTGCAGTTGTACAGGGTCTTGGTGAGACCACACCTGGAGTATTGCGTACAGTTTTGGTCTCCTAATCTGAGGAAATACATTATTACCATAGAGGGAGTACAGAGAAGTTTCACCAGACTGATTCCTGGGATGTCAGGACTTTCATATGAAGAAAGACTGGATAGACTTGGTTTATACTCGCTAGAATTTAGAAGATTGAGGGGGGATCTTATAGAAACTTACAAAATTCTTAAGGGGTTGGACAGGCTAGATGCAGGAAGATTGTTCCCGATGTTGGGGAAGTCCAGGACAAGGGGTAGCAGTTTAAGGATAAAGGGGAAATCTTTTAGGACCGAGATGAGGGAAACTTTTTTCACACAGAGAGTGGTGAATATCTGGAATTCTCTGCCACAGAAGGTAGTTGAGGCCAGTTCATTGGCTATATTTAAGAGGGAGTTAGATGTGGCCCTTGTGGCTAAAGGGATCAGGGGGTATGGAGAGAAGGCAGGTACGGGATACTGAGTTGGATGATCAGCCATGACCATATTGAATGGCGGTGCAGGCTCGAAGGGCCGAATGGCCTCTACTCCTGCACCTATTGTCTATGTTTCTATGTTTCTATCCCAGTGAATGGCGGTGCAGGCTCGAAGGGCCGAATAGCCTACTCCTGTACCTATTGTCTATTGTCTATTGAAAGAACCACCACTGACATGACGTGGAGCTCTGTCCAACATCTATTGTCTCTTGCACACCCAACCACCTCCCCCTCCCCTACCCTCTCCCACACCCTCACCCGACACCCACATTCTTACTCCCTCAACACCCCACCCACCCACTCCCCCTTCTCACCCCCACACACTCGCACCCTCTCCTCACTTTCCTCCCCCTCCCCCTCCCTGCCCCCACCCGCTCCAGTGACGCCTCTGAGCCGGGGCTGCGTGGGGGTGAGGTGCGAGACAGAGACAGACTCGAGTTTAGAAAAGGCATGGCATGTATTTCAAAAACATTTGACAACACAATACAAAATAACCGTTCGGGACGAAGTACAAAAGGGTGAATGAAGTCTGCGGAGGTTCCAGTGGGCGTTGTCGAGTCTAGTACTCGCGGTCCAAGCAGCGTAAATGAAGGGCAGTGGCCGGCCGGAAGCGCCCGGAGTCCGGTTCGCGAGGAGCCCGCTCGCCCGGGGAGATCTCGGACGCAGAGTCCGTGTCCCGGGGAGCCCAGAGCGCCAAGCTGCCCAGAGGCCCGGGGCTCCTGGAGAATCGGGTCACGAGATCCCGGAGAGCGAAGCTGCCCAGAGCCCGGGGCTCCTGGAGAATCGGGTCACGAGATCCCGGAGCGCGAAGCTGCCCAGAGGCCTGGGGCTCCTGGAGAACCTGGTCACGAGATCCCGGAACGTCAAGCTGCCCGGAGCCCGGGGCTCCTGGAGAACCTGGTCACGAGATCCCGGAACGCGAAGCTGCCCAGAGGCCCGGGGCTCCTGGAGAACCTGGTCACGAGATCCCGGAGCGTCAAGCTGGCCGGTGGCCGGGGCCCCTGTGCGGAGCGAGGCCCTGTGCCCCCCTCCCCCTCCCCCCCCCTCCCCCCCCCCCACGCTCCCCGCCCGGACGGATCCACGGGCCGCCGGTGCCGGCGAGACTAACGGGAGGCGAGAGGCGATGGGGCGAGACGGGCTGCAAGCTGGCGTGTACGTGGCCGGCGGACGCTCCTCACTCCCGCCGCGCCGCCCACGGCCGCATCTTCATCTCGGCGAAGGGGATGGAGAACTCGAAACCCTTCCAGGCGAACCAGTTCACGCCCTGCAGTGGAGAGGGAGAGAGAGTGAGGGGAGAGGTGGGCCGCAGGACTCCAGGACTCCGCTCGCCGAGGGGAGAGGGGTGGGAGGAGGGAGAGAGAGGGGGTGGTGGGAGAGGGGGGGGGGGTGAGGCAGGGGGAGAGCGGAGTGGATAGGGGTGGGGGGAGGGAGAGAGAGGGGGTGGATAGAGGGGGGGAGGGGGGTGAGGGAGAGCGGAGTGGTAGGATAGGGGTGGGGGGGGAGAGGGGAGAGGGTGAGGGTCGGATGGAGAGAGGGAGAGGTCGAGGTGTCGGGCATGAGTGGGGAGGGGAGAGGGTGGGTGAGGGGTTGAAGGTCGTAGGTAGGGGTTGGAGGGAGAGGAGGGAAGGATGGAAGGGAGGGTGAGTGGGTGGGTGAGTGGGGGGGTGAGTGGGTGGGTGAGTGTGGGTGAGTGGGTGAGAGTGGGTGGGTGAAAGTGAGTGAGTGGATGAGTGAGTGGGTGAGTGAGTGAGTGAGTGAGTGAGTGAGTGAGTGGGTGAGTGGGTGAGTGAGTGGGTGAGTGGGTGAGTGGGTGAGTGGGTGAGTGGGTGAGTGGGTGAGTGGGTGGGTGATAGGGGTGGGTGGTGGGTGAGTGAGTGAGTGGGTGAGGGAGTGAGTGAGTGGGTGAGTGGGTGGGTGGAGGGTGAGTGAGGGGGTGGGTGAGGGGGGAGTGTGGGGAGGGAGTGGGTGGGTGGGTGGGTGGGTGAGTGGGTGGTGGGTGGGTGGGTGAGGTGAGTGGGGGATGTGGGTGAGTGAGTGAGTGGGTGGGTGGAGTGGTGGGTGGGTGAGTGGAGTGAGGGTGGTGGGGGTGAGTGGGTGAGTGAGTGGGTGAGTGGGTGAGTGGGTGGAGTGGGTGGGTGGGTGGGTGAGTGAGTGGGTGTGAGTGGGTGAGTGGGTGAGTGGGTGAGTGAGTGGGTGTGTGAGTGGGTGAGTGAGTGAGGGTGGGTGAGTGAGGGGGTGAGTGAGGGAGTGGGTGGGTGGGTGAGTGGGTGAGGGAGTGAGTGGGTGAGTGAGTGGGTGGGTGGGTGAGGGGGTGAGTGGGGGGGTGAGTGGGTGGGTGAGTGGGTGAGTGAGTGAGTGAGTGAGTGGGTGGGTGAGTGGGTGGGTGAGTGAGTGGGTGAGTGAGTGGTGTGAGTGGGTGGGGTGAGTGAGTGAGTGAGTGGAGTGAGTGAGTGTGTGGTGTGGTGTGAGAGTGGGTGAGTGGTGGTGGTGAGTGGTGTGGGTGGTGGGAGTGGGTGAGTGAGTGGGTGGGTGGGTGTGTGGGTGAGTGGGTGAGTGAGTGAGTGAGTGAGTGTGTGAGTGAGTGTGTGAGTGAGTGAGTGAGTGGGTGAGTGGGTGGGAGTGAGGGTGTGTGAGTGTGAGTGAGTGGGTGAGTGAGTGGGTGAGTGGGTGGGTGTGAGTGTGAGTGAGTGGGTGGGTGATTGAGTGAGTGAGTGAGTGAGTGAGTGAGTGAGTGAGTGAGTGAGTGAGTGAGCGAGTGAGTGGGTGAGTGGGGGTGAGTGGGTGAGTGGGTGAGTGGGTGAGTGAGTGAGTGAGTGAGTGAGTGAGTGAGTGAGTGAGTGAGTGAGTGAGTGAGTGGTGTGAGTGGGTGAGTGGGTGAGGGGGTGAGTGGGTGAGTGGGGGGATGAGTGGGTGAGTGGTGGGGTGTGTGTGTGGGGTGTGAGTGGGTGAGTGGGTGAGTGAGTGAGTGGGTGGAGTGAGTGAGTGAGTGGGTGAGTGAGTGTGGTGGGTGAGTGGGTGGGTGGGTGTGGGTGAGTGGGTGAGTGGGGTGTGGTGTGGGTGGGTGAGGGGTGTGAGTGGGTGAGTGGGTGAGTGGGTGGGTGGTGGGTGGTGGGTGAGTGAGTGGTGTGTGAGTGTGAGTGAGTAAGTGAGTGGAGTGAGTGGGTGAGTGGTGTGGTGGTGGGTGAGTGAGTGAGTGAGTGAGTGAGTGAGTGGGTGAGTGAGTGAGTGAGTGACAGAGTGAGTGAGTGAGTGAGTGAGTGAGTGAGTGAGTGAGTGAGTGAGTGAGTGAGTGAGTGAGTGAGTGAGTGAGTGCGTGAGTGTGTGAGTGAGTGAGTGACAGAGGGAGTGAGTGAGTGGGTGTGTGTGAGTGAGCGAGTGAGTGAGTGAGTGGGTGAGTGGGTGAGTGGGTGGTGGGTGAGTGGGTGAGTGTGGTGAGTGGGTGAGGGTGTGGGTGAGTGGGGTGAGTGGGTGAGTGAGGAGTGGGTGGGTGAGTGAGTGAGTGGAGTGAGTGGGTGAGTGGGGTGGGTGAGTGAGTGGTGAGTGGGTGAGTGAGTGGGTGAGTGAGTGGGGGAGTGGGGGGGTGAGGGGGTGAGGGAGTGGGTGGGTGGGTGAGTGAGTGAGTGGGTGTGTGAGTGAGTGGGTGAGTGAGTGAGTGAGTGAGTGAGTGGGTGAGTGGGTGAGTGAGTGAGTGAGTGAGTGAGTGAGTGAGTGAGTGAGTGAGTGAGTGAGTGAGTGAGTGAGTGGTGAGTGAGTGGGTGGGTGGGTGGGTGGGTGAGTGGAGTGGGTGAGTGGGTGAGTGGGTGAGTGGGTGGGTGAGTGGGTGAGTGGGTGAGTGAGTGAGTGGGTGGGTGGGTGAGTGAGTGGGTGAGTGAGTGGGTGAGTGAGTGAGTGAGTGGGTGAGTGGGTGAGTGTGAGTGTGTGAGTGTGTGAGTGAGTGTGTGTGGGTGAGTGTGAGTGGGTGGGTGGGTGTGTGTGGGTGAGTGGGTGAGTGGGTGAGTGGGTGAGTGGGTGAGGGTGTGAGTGGGTGAGTGGGTGGGTGAGTGAGTGGTGAGTGGGTGGGTGAGTGAGTGAGTGAGTGAGTGGGTGAGTGAGTGAGTGTGAGTGAGTGAGTGGGTGAGTGAGTGGGTGAGTAGGTGAGTGGGTGAGTGTGAGTGGGTGAGTGTGAGTTGGTGAGTGGGTGAGCGAGTGAGCGAGTGAGTGAGTGAGTGGGTGAGTGGGTGAGTGAGTGAGTGGGTGAGTGAGTGAGTGAGTGGGTGAGAGTGAGTGGGTGAGTGAGTGAGTGAGTGGGCGAGTGAGGGACTCAGTGAAACTGCCCAGGGCCCGGAGTCAGATGCGGACATACCTGATGGTCCTTATTGTTGCCGTACTCCCCGTTGAGATTGACGCGGTGGCAGTTCTGGTACCACCACCCGCCGCGGTACGAGATGGCGCAATTGGTCAGCGCGTTGTCATTATCCACGTCTACCGTAGTGAAGTTGCTGCCGCGGTGATAGGAGAGAGAGTTGCCTGTGGACAACACGGCAGGGTCAGAGGCGGTGGGGGTGGGGAGGGGGGAGGGGGTGCAGCGATGGAACCGAGCCGGGTCGGACCAGTTGCTAAACACTCTAACTCCCATTCCCGCACTGACCTTTCTGTCCTGGGCCTCCTCCATGGTCAGGATGAGGCCCAGCGCAAATTGAAGGAACAGCACCTCACATTTCCCCAGCGATATGAACATTGGCGTTAATTCCCGGGATGGCGGGACTGTCATACGCTGAGAGAATGGAGCGGCTGGGCTTGTACTCTCTGGAGTTTAGAAAAATTAGAGGGGATATTGTTGAAACATATAAGATTGTTAAGGGTTTGGACACGCTAGAGGCAGCAAACATGTTCCTGATGTTGGGGGAGTCCAGAACCAGGGGCCACACAGTTTAAGAATAAGGGGTAAGCCATTTAGAACGGAGACGAGGAAACTTTTTCTCATAGTGAGTTGTGAGTCTGTGGAATTCTCTGCCTCAGAAGGCGGTGGAGGCCGGTTCTCTGGATGCTTTCAAGAGGGAGCTATATAGGGTTCTTAAAGACAGCGGAGTCAGGGGATATGGGGAGAAGGCAGGAACGGAGTACTGATTGTGGATGATCAGCCATGATCACATTGAATGGCGGTGCTGGCTCGAAGGGTCAAATGGCCTACTCCTGCACCTATTGTCTATTATCTATTGTCTTCTCTAGCTTCAGATAGCTCTTGCTTTCCCTCTCTCTTCCACCCCCACCCCCCCCCAGTTTTCCGATCCGTCTGACAGTCCCCCTTCGTCGAGCTAACAGCGAATCGTTCTATATTTCCTGAATTGGCTGAAGAAAGGTCTCGACCTGAAACGTCACCTATTCCTTCGCCCCACAGTTGCTGCCTGACCCGCTGAGTTACTCCAGCACTCTGTGAAACGTCACCTATCCATGTTCTCCACAGATGCTGCCTGACCCGCTGAGTTACTCCAGCACTCTGTGAAACGTCACCTATCCATGTTCTCCACAGATGCTGCCTGACCCGCTGAGTTACTCCAGCACTCTGTGAAACGTCACCTATCCATGTTCTCCACAGATGCTGCCTGACCCGCTGAGTTACTCCAGCACTCTGTGAAACGTCACCTATCCATGTTCTCCACAGATGCTGCCTGACCCGCTGAGTTACTCCAGCACTCTGTGAAACGTCACCTATCCATGTTCTCCACAGATGCTGCCTGACCCGCTGAGTTACTCCAGCACTCTGTGAAACGTCACCTATCCATGTTCTCCACAGATGCTGCCTGACCCGCTGAGTTACTCCAGCACTCTGTGAAACGTCACCTATCCATGTTCTCCACAGATGCTGCCTGACCCGCTGAGTTACTCCAGCACTCTGTGAAACGTCACCTATCCATGTTCTCCACAGATGCTGCCTGACCCGCTGAGTTACTCCAGCACTCTGTGAAACGTCACCTATCCATGTTCTCCACAGATGCTGCCTGACCCGCTGAGTTACTCCAGCATTTTGTGTCCCTGCTGGGTTGCGCTGGGCTGGGCCGAGCCGAGCCGGGATAGGATGGGACTGGGTAGGAGCCACTCACCTGCCGTGCCAGAGTACTTGCCGAGCCCCAGGCGGTACTGGGCCGCGTGATTCTCCACCGCGAAGCTGTCGTAAACGGCATAAGCCGTCTGGTCGCCAGCGCGCAAATCCACGCGGAGCTCGAAGCGCGCCTGAGACGTGAGCTGGTGCAATTTGTCCAGACCTGGTGAACAAGAGGCGGCGGAGATTAAACCACACAGCAGAATATGTAGGAAGCTACTGCAGATACTGTTCCCAATGTTGAACAAGTCCAGAACCAGGGGCCACTGTCTTAGAATAAAGCGGAGGCCATTTAAGACTGAGGTGAGAAAAAACGTTTTCACCCAGAGAGTTGTGAATTTGTGGAATTCCCTGCCACAGAGGGCAGTGGAGGCCAAGTCACTGGATGGATTTAAGAGAGAGTTAGATAGAGCTCTAGGGGCTAGTGGAGTCAAGGGATATGGGGAGAAGGCAGGAACGGGTTATTGATAGGGGACGATCAGCCATGATCACAATGAATGGTGGTGCTGGCTCGGAGGGCCGAATGGCCTCCTCCTGCACCTATTTTCTATGTTTCTATGTTTCTACACCGAGGTAGACTCAGAAATAACTGCTGGAGTAACTCAGCGGGTCAGGGCAACATCTCTGGAGAGAGGCAACATCTCTGGAGAGAGGCAACATCTCTGGCGACGTTTCAAGTGGAAACAGGGTCTCGACTCGAAACGTCACCTTATCATTTTCTCCAGAGATGTTGTTGCCTGACCCCGCTGAGTTACTCCAGCACTTTTGTGTCTATTAACAAAAGGGAATAATCGCCCCTGGTCTCTTTTCTCGTCTCCAGCGTCTGATCGCATCATAATAGTCTGAACGTCGCCAATCCTATTTCTCCAGAGATGCTGCCTGACCCTAGGACTGGAGGTCACAGCCTCAGAATTAAAGGACGTTCTTTTAGGAAAGAGATGAGGAAGAATTTATTTAGTCTGAGGGTGGTGAATCTGTGGGATTCATTGCCACAGACGGCCACAAGTCGGTGAATATTTTTAAGGCAGAGATAGATAGATTTGCGATTAGTGCGGGTGTCAGAGGTTAGAATAGAATAGATTGGAATGTTTATTTGCCACGCAACCAGGGTTGGTGGTATTTGGGTTCGGTACATGATGGTACACTGCTTTAGTTACATACCACTAATAACACAGACCACCGTAATAAAGTGCATCTATACCACATCACAAATCACAAATCTCACCAACAATACATAGTGCAAAAGAACAGACAAAGACCATAGACAAGACACTGTATACATCAAAAGTCATATTATTGTCTGATTATTGGACGGAATTGAGAGTTCTTATTGCTGAGGGGAAGAAACTGTTTTTAAAGCGGGTGGTTTTAGTAGCAAGTGACCTGAGCCGCCTCCCTGAAGGGAGAGACTGGAAAAGGTGGTTTGCTGGATGGGAGGGGTCCGAGATGATCTTTTTTGCCCGTTTTGAGGTACGTTGGAGATAAATGGAATGGATTGAGGGGAGGGAGGGAGTTGATGATCCTGGAGGCCTTGGAGACAATGCGCTGTATTCTGTGTAGTGAGTGACTATCGGTGTTACCGTACCAGACTGTGATTGAGGAGGTAGGTGATGATGCTTTCAATGATGGATTGATAGAAACGGACCAGGAGGTGTTTATGGACTCTGAACTTTTTATGGGGAGAAGGCAGGAGAATAGGGTTAGGAGGGAGACCCTCTTCCCCATTCTACCCTCTCCCCCCCACCCTAATATTCTACCATCCACAACGTAATCCTCCTTCCCACATCCCCCCCACGCTCCCCCCCTTGGCAACTTACCCAGCCAATGCTCTGTTGTAATGTCACCGAATCCAGCCACGTATTCCTTCATCGTCCGCATGAAGTTGACCTTGCCGTCCATTCTTCTCTGGAAAACCTGCAGGAATGGGATAGTAACGGCAACAGGTGGAGACAGAGTCACAGAGTGATACAGTGTGGAAACAGGCCCTTCAGCCCAACTTGCCCATACCGTCCAACATGCCCCATCTACACTAGTCACAGAGTGATACAGTGTGGAAACAGGCCCTTCAGCCCAACTTCCCCATACCGTCCAACAATGTCCCATCTACACTAGTCACAGAGTGATACAGTGTGGAAACAGGCCCTTCAGCCCAACTTGCCCATACTAGCCAACATGTCCCATCTACAGTAGTCACAGAGTGATACAGTGTGGAAACAGGCCCTTCAGCCCAACTTGCCCACACCAACCAACATGTCCCATCTACACTAGTCACAGAGTGATACAGCCTGGAAACAGGCCCTTCGGCCCACCGAGTCCGTGCCGACCAGCGATCCCCGCACATTAACACTATCCTACACCCACTAGGGGCAATTTTTTACATTTACCGAGCCAATTGACCTACAAACCCGCACGTGTTTGGAGTGTGGGAGGAAACCGAAGATCTTGGATAAAACCCACGCAGGTCACGGGGAGAACGTGCAAACTCCGTACAGACAGCGCCCGTAGTCGGGATCGAACCCTGGTCTCTGGCACTGCATTCGCTGTAAGGCAGCGACACTACCGCTGCGCCACCGTGACCGCCCATTTAAAACACACGAGTTTGTTTGTGTGGAAACCTGTGTTTCTAGCCTGTACTCCAGCACGGGTGGGTAACTAATGCCCCTGGAGCAGCGTGCAAGCCTGGGCAGGGTGATTGATGCACTCACAATCCAGCCGCCACCATCAGTGGTCATGTCACAGAATACTTTGATCGGCTTCTCCTTGTTCCCGTTCAGGTAGAGGGTGACCTCGCCCGAGTCGGCCCTTCCATTGCTCAACTCCTCGCTACAGTCCATGGGGAACGCGATACTCCCACGCACTGGAGGGGGGGAGGGGAGGGGAGGGGAGGGAGGGGGTAGAGAGAGGGGAGGGGAGGGGGAGAGAAGGGGAGATGGTAGAGAGAGGGGGGAAGGGGGGGAGAGAAAGGGGCAAGGGAGGGGCGAGAGAGAGAGGAGGGGGAGGAGAGAGGGGAGAGAGAGGGGTAGAGATGGAGGGGGGAAGGGGTAGGAGAGAGAGGGGAGGGGGGAGGAGAAAGGGGCAAGGGCGAGAGAGAGAGAGAGAGGGGGGGGCAGAGAGAGAGAGGGGAGAGAGAGGGGAGATGGAGGGGGAGCGGGGGGGAGAGGGAGAGGGAGGAGGGGGGAGAGAGGGATGGTGAGAGCGGGGGGGGGAGAAAGGGGGAGGGTGAGAGGGAGGGGAGAGGGGAGGGGGGAGGGGAAAAAGGTAGGAAGGGGGGGGGGGGGAGAGGGAGGGGAGAGTGGGGGGGGGAGAGGGAGGGGGGGCCAGAGGGGGGAGGGAGGGGGGAGAGGGAGTGGGAGAGAGAAAGGGGGGTAGGGCGAGAGACAGAAGAGGAGAGACGAGAGGGAGGGGAGATGGAGGGGGGAGGTTGAGGAAAAGAGGGGAGGGAGAGAGAGGGGGAGAGGGAGAGCCATGGGAGGAGGGGGGAAGGGGTTGGGGGGGAAGGGGAGGGGGAGAGGGGGAGGGGAGGGGAAGGGGAGGGGGCGAGAGTGCGGAGGGAGAGAGGGGAGGGAGAGGGGATGGAGGGGGGGAGAGAGAGAGGGGGGTGGAGGGGAGGGGGGGAGGGAGAGGGGGAGAGGGAGGGGGAGAGGGGTTTAGAGAGAGGGGGGGGGCGGAGGAAGGGGGGGGGGGAGAGAGAGGAGGGGAGGAGGGGGTGGAGGGGGGGGAGATGGAGGGGAGGAGGGGGAGGAAGAGGGAGGAAGGGGGAGGGGGAGAGGGAGGAGAGGGGAGAGGGAGGGAGGAGGGGGGGGGAGAGGGGGAGGAGGGGAGAGGGGGAGGGGAAGAAGAAAGACAAGAAAGAGACAAACATGATGTGGAGGGGTGTCCATGGAGGGGCGGGCAATAAATAATGTCATTGGAGGGACCCCCCCCCCCCCATCTCGGGACGGGGGGAGAGAGGGGGGGTGGGCATGGGAGGGGGGGGGGGGGGTGTGGGGGAGGAGGGGGGGATTTGGAGGGGAGGGGGGATGAGGGGGGACTGAAGGGGAGAGGGCAGGGGAGGAGAGGGGGAGGGGAAAGGAGGAGTGTGGGAGCGATGGGGATGAGGGGAGGGGAGAGTTGGGGAGAGGGAGGGGAGGGGGGGATGAGGATGGAAGGGGGGGGATGGGGAGGGGGGGGGGGGGGGAGGGGGGTGGGAGGGGGGGGGATGTGGAGGGGGGGGGTGGGATGTGGAGGGGAGGGGATGGGGGTGGAGGGGGGTGGGAGGGGAGGGGGGGTGGAATTGGGATGTGGAGGGGAGGGGGGGGGGATGTGGAGGGGGGGGGGGTGGAGGGATGTGGAGGGGGGGGGGGATGTGGAGGGGAGGGGGGGGGGGGTGGTGGAGGGGATGTGGAGGGGGGGGTGTGGAGGGGAGGGGGGGGGGTGGGGGGAGGGGGGGAGGGGGGGAGGGGAGGGGATGAGGGAGGGGATTGGGATGTGGAGGGGAGGAGGGGGTGGGGATGTGGAGGGACTGTGGAGGGGGGGATGGGGATGTGGGAGGGGGGGGGGGTGGAATGGGGAGGGGAGGGGGGGGGGAATGTGGAGGGGAGGGGAGGGGGTGGAGGGGGTTCGGGGTGGAGGGGAGGGGGGTGGAGGGAGGGGGGGATGTGGAGGGGATGTGGAGGGGAGGGGGTGGGGATGTGGAGGGGAGGGGGGGGAATGTGGAGGGGAGGGGGGGGGGATGTGGAGGGGGCTGGGGCCTGTGGGAGGGGAGGGGGGGATGTGGAGGGGGGGGGGGTGTGGGTGTGGAGGGGGTGGGGGGGAGGGGGGGGGGATGGGGAGGTGGGGGTGGGGAGTGGGGAGGGGGGGGGGGTGGGCAGGAGACGTGCCCAGCAGCGTGCTGGAGGAGGGGTGCGCGATCTGCCATGTGGACTCACCGGTGGTGAAGGGCGGGGGGGATGTGTGAGGGGCGCTGACCTCTGTGCTCCTGCCCGCCTGCTCCTGCACACTATGCAACGGTCGCCGTGTACACGGGGGTTTGCGCGCAGTCCCGTCAGCTGCATCTCTGCGCTTTCAGCTGGCACCGTCTTACTCACCGCAGCGGCTGCGAGCAAAGGGGGATTGGCCGTCAGGGTAGAGGCAGTTGTGGGGGGGGGGGGGGTCAGTAGCTGGAGTACACGGCAGTGGTCGACACGGCCGGGATATGTACCGTGTGTGTGGGGGGGTGTGTAACCGTGTGTAAAGTGTGTGAGATAATGTGTGTGAGAGAGGGCGTGTGTGTGTGAGAGAGGGTGTGTGTGTGTGTGCATGTGTGTGTGTGTGTGTGTGTGTGTGAGTGTGTGTGTGTGTATGTGTGTGTGTGTGTGTGTGTGTGTGTGTGTCTGGGTGTGTGTGTGTGTGTGTGTGTGTGTGTGTGTGTGTGTGTGTGTGTGTGTGTGTGTGTGTGTGTGTGAGTGTGTGTGTGTGTATGTGTGTGTGTGTGTGTGTGTGTGTGTGTGTGTGTGTGTGTGTGTGTGTGGGGTGTGTGTGTGTGTGTGTGTGTGTGTGTGTGTGTGTGTGTGTGTGTGGTGTGTGTGTGGTGGTGTGTGTGTGTGTGTGTGTGTGTGTGTGATAGTGTGTGTGTGTGTGTGTGTTTGTGTGTGTGTGGGTGTGTGTGTGTGTGTGAGTGTGTTTTTGTGTGTGTGTGTGTGTGGGTCTGTGAGAGTGTGTGTGTCTGTGTGTGTGTGGGTCTGTGTGTGTGTGTGCGTGTGTGAGTGTGTGTGTGTGTGTGTGTGAGTGTTTGTGAGTGCGTGTGTGTGTGTGTGTGGAGAGTGTAGGTGTTGCCCTAAAATGCTGTGTGGGATGCGTGGAGCTCACTTAGTGCCCCCCCCCACCCCCCCCCCCCCCACCCCCACCCCCACCCCCACCCCCCCCACTCTCACCTCCCTGTGCCTTGTAGCTGACGACGTAGTGATCGACGGGGGCAGAGCGGCCGCTTTCCACTGCAGTAGAGCCCGCGTCTGCAACACGTTCACCGCCTTCAGTCGGCTTGGGGGGGGTCCGGGGCTGGGGGTGGCGACAGGGGAGAGCTCATACACACACACACCACACGTAGCCGCAGCGTGTCCCACACACCAGCCCAGGGCCACCCCAACCTCGCCCCCCCCTCCGCACACCCAGAACCAGCCCAGTCCCAGGCTCTCCTACCCCCTCCCCTCTATCCACTGCCCCTCCCCCTCAACCGGCCATTGCCCAATTGCCCAACCCCCCCCCACCACCACTCCCTCTGTCCCAACTCTCCCTCCACCCTCCCCCTCCCTTGACACCCCCTCTCTCTCCCCCCCCACCACCACCACCACTCCCTCTGTCCCAACTCTCCCTCCACCCTCCCCCTCCCTTGAGACCCCTCTCTCTGCCCCCCCCCCACCACACCACCACTCCCTCTGTCCCAACTCTCCCTCCACCCGCCCCCTCCCTTGACACCCCCTCTCTCCCCCTCCCCCCACCACCACCACTCCCTCTGTCCCAACTCTCCATTCTCCACGCCCCCCCCCCACTCCCTCTGTCCCAACTCTCCCTCCACCCGCCCCCTCCCTGACACCCCCTCTCTCTCTCCCCCCCCCCCCCACCACCACTCCCTCTGTCCCAACTCTCCATTCTCCACGCCCCCCCCCCCTCCCACTCCCGCTGCTACACACTCTGCCCTACCCCACCCTCACCCCTCCGCCCCCACTCCCGGAGAAGTGACCCAAGGTGGGGGGGACTCACCACACTCCCCACCCCCCCAAGCCCCCTCCTCCCCAAGAATGTGAGAGGCTCCCTAAAACAGTTCCCCCACCCCCATCCCGACCTCCCAAAACCCCCGCCCCTCCTCCCACATTGGTGGTTGTCCCAGGATGAGGGGACGGGGGGGGGGGGGCTCTTTCCCGCCAATGCCCCCTCCCCAAACACCCCAGCCCCCCTCCCCCCTCCCCATCTCCCCCCCCCCTTGTACCGGTGGGTGAAGTGTCCCAGGATGGGGGGGAGCTCCACTCCCCCACGCACGGGCACCAAGTTGACCTCATAGCGGGCACCGGGGGCCAGGCTGCTCAGGGTGACGTTGGTTCTCGTCCCGTCCACGCTCCGGCTAAGCGGCTCACCTAGGGTCACAGCGGGGGGGGTCACAGGTCAGGGTCACAGGGCAGGGTCGCAGGGTGAGAGGTCGAGTCCGCGCCGACCAGGGGCAATTTACAGAATAAACAATAAACCTGCAAACCTGCCCCGCCGGTCGAGTGTGGGAGGAAAACCCGGAGCACCCGGAGAAAACCCACGCGGTCACGGGGCGAACATGCAAACTCCGTACAGACAGCGTCAGGATTGAACCCGGGTCTCCGGCGCTGTGAGGAAGCTACTATACCCCCTCAACTTTGTAAACCGTGACTGTGTGCTTAAAGCATGTTGACAATAGACAATAGGTGCAGCAGTAGAGGCCATTCGGCCCTTCCAGCCAGCACCACCATTCAATGTGATCATGGCTGATCATCCACAATCAGTACCCCGTTCCTGCCTTCTCCCCATCTCCCCTGACTCCACCATCTTTAAGATCTCGATCTAACTCTCTCTTGAAAGTATCCAGAGAACCGGCCTCCACCGCCCTCTGAGGCAGAGAATTCCACAGACTCACAACTATCTGTGTGAAAAAAGTGTTTCCTCATCTCCATTC
Source organism: Leucoraja erinaceus (assembly GCF_028641065.1). NCBI lineage: Eukaryota > Metazoa > Chordata > Chondrichthyes > Rajiformes > Rajidae > Leucoraja > Leucoraja erinaceus. The sequence goes on from NW_026575627.1 coordinate 112,024, forward strand.
TAAATGACTTACTCCTTATTCTTAAACTGTGTGTGGCCCCTGGTTCTGGACTCCCCCAACATCGGGAACATGTTTCCTGCCTCTAGTGTGTCCAAACCCTTAATAATCTTATATATTTCAATAAGATATCCTCTCATCCTTCTAAACTCCAGAGTGTACAAGCCCACAGCCGCTCAATTCTATCAACATATGACAGTCCCGCCATCCCGGGAATTAACCTGGTGAACCTACGCTGGGCTCCCTCCATAGCAAGAATGTCCTTCCTCAAATTAGGGGACCAAAACTGCACACAATACTCCAGGTGTGGTCTCACTGCAGAAGGACCTCTTTGCTTCTATACTCAACTCCTCTTGTTGTACAACTGCCATTCACTTTCTTCACTTTGCGAAGGGAAGGGTTAGACTGACCCCTGGCACCAGTGGCCATCCTTACCTTGTTTGTTTTGTACGTAGAATATTTTGTAGGAGTCGGCGTGGTCGGAGCCGGCTGACCAGCTGATCGTGACGGACGACTCGGTCACCTTCGTGAATCTCAGGCCGCTAGGGCTCTCCCGGGCTAGGAGGAGATGAAACATGATGACGTGACAAGTGGGTCCGAAGAAGGGGTTCAACCCGAAAACTTAAACTATTCCTTTTCTCCCGTCACGACCAAAATGCTGCCTGACCCGCTGAGTTACTCCAGCACTCTGTGAAACGTCACCTATCCATGTTCTCCACAGATGCTGCCTGACCCGCTGAGTTACTCCAGCACTCTGTGAAACGTCACCTATCCATGTTCTCCACAGATGCTGCCTGACCCACTGAGTTACTCCAGCACTCTGTGAAACGTCACCTATCCATGTTCTCCACAGATGCTGCCTGACCCGCTGAGTTACTCCAGCACTCTATGAAACGTCACCTATCCATGTTCCACAGATGCTGCCTGACCCGCTGAGTTACTCCAGCACTCTGTGAAACATCACCTATCCATGTTCTCCACAGATGCTGCCTGACCCGCTGAGTTACTCCAGCACTTTATGTTTGCCTTCGATGACACGGACAAACCTGGTGGTCCTAGACTCTCCCACTAGTGGAAACATCCTCTCCACATCCACTCTATCCAGGCCGTTCACTATTCTGTAAGTTTCAATGAGGCCCCCCCCTCATTCTTCTAAACTCCAGCGAGTACAAGCCCAGCTCGTTCGAAGGCTCGGACTTGTAGCCTAGTGGTGAGGAGCGAGTTCGGGGCCCTGTTAGAATCATAGAATGATACAGTGTGGAAACAGGCCCTTCGGCCCAACTTGCCCACACCGGCCAACAATGTCCCATCTATACTAGTCACAGAGTGATACAGTGTGGAAACAGGCCCTTCAGCCCAACTTGCCCACACCGGCCAACAATGCCCCATCTATACTAGTCACAGAGTGATACAGTGTGGAAACAGGCCCTTCAGCCCAACTTGCCCACACCGGCCAACATGCCCCATCTACACTAGTCACAGAGTGATACAGTGTGGAAACAGGCCATTCGGCCGAACTTGCCCACACCAGCCAACATGCCCCAACTACACTAGTCACAGAGTGATACAGTGTGGAAACAGGCCCTTCAGCCCAACTTGCCCACACCGGCCAACATGCCCCATCTACACTAGTCCCACTTGCCTGCGCTTGGTCCGTATAGCTCCAGACCTGTCCTATCCATGTACCTGTCTACCCCTGGACTCCCCTGCTCTGGACGAGACCCTCTGCTTGTGTACTTACCGGTCCTGGCCGTGATGGGGATGGGGTCGGTCCGTCGGCCATCCAGCACACCGTGGAGAGAGAGCTGGTACTCGGTGCTGGGGCTGAGGTCGGTGATGGTGACGTGGTGACTGCTCCCGGGAACCGTCAGCTCCCTGGCGGCCAGCCGTGCCATGGAGTCCCGGTAGCTGACGAGGAAGGAGTCGAAGGCGCCCTCCTCCACCGTCCAGGCCAACCGCATCCCGCGGGCGCTGATGTCGGAGACCAGGAGGCCGCCGAGGGTGCTGACCAAGGTGTCGTACACGGGGACGGCTGTGGAGGCGGGTGGAAGGCAGGGTTAGTATCCGGGGAGCAGGGCCCACGGCAGCCTCGCCCATCAGTCTGGTGGAACTGCAGGAAGTAGTCTCCTGGTCCTGCTCCATCGCACTGACTCTCAGTTATAGAGTCACAGAGCGATACAGCATGGAAACAGGCCCTTCAGCCCAACTTGCCCACACCGGCCAACATGTCCCATCTACACTAGTCACAGAGTGATACAGCATGGAAACAGGCCCTTCAGCCCAACTTGCCCACACTGGCCAACAATGTCCCATCTACACTAGTCCCACTTGCCTGCGCTTAGTCCATAACCCTCCAAACCTATCCTATCCATGTACCTGTCCAACTGTTTGTTAAACGATGGGATAATCCCAGCCTCAACTACCTCCTCTGGCAGCTTGTTCCATACACCCACTGTGTGAAAAAGATACCCCTCAGATTCCTATTAAATCTTTTCCCCTTCACCTTGAACCCATGTCCTCTGGTCCTCGATTCCCCTACTCTGGGTAAAAGACTCTGTGCATCTACCCGATCTACTCCTCTCATGATTTTGTACACCTCTATAACATCTCCCCTCATCCTCCTGTGCTCCATGGAATAGAGACCCAGCCTACTCAACCTCTCCCTGTAGCTCACACCCTCTAGTCCTGGCAACATCCTCGTAAATCTATGCTGAACACTTTCAAGCTTGTCCAAACGTTTAATAATCTTATATGGTTCATTAAGATCCTCTCTTATCCTTCTAAATTCCAGAGTGCACAAGCCCAGCCGCTCCATTCTCTCAACATATAACATATACCCGGGAACCTTGTGAACCTACGCTGCACTTGCTCAATGGCAAGAATGTCCTTGCTCAAATTTGGGGACCAAAACTCCAGGTGTGGTCTCACTAGAGCTCTGTACAACTGCAGAATGAACTCTTTGCTCCTACACTCAACTCCTCTTGTTATGAAGGCCAACATGCCATTGGCTTTCTTCACTGCCTGCTGTACCTGCATGCTTACTTTCATTGACTGATGAGCAAGGACCCCCAGATCCCGTTGTACTTCCCCTTTTCCCAACTTGACGCCATTTAGACAGTAATCTTCCTTCCTGTTCTTGCCACAAATGTGGATAACCTCACATTTACTGGAAAAACATTCCCCTGGACCAGATGACCAGAAGTCTTCAGGAATATCTCAGCCTAAAGCCGAGCCAAAATGTCCTGGACTTAAAGCTGGCGTTTGCCAGGGAAGGCTGATTAGCGGGAAATATTCATCTGTGAATGGAAGATTGAAGGAACCAAGTTGCTTCAAAAAGTCAAGCACAAGGGGACACGCTGAGGTGGGCTTGCATGGACCAGTTGGGCCGAAGGGCCTGTTTCCGTGTTCTATGACATATGACCAGGGGGGGTGGGGGTGGGGTGGGAACGCCGGTTTCCGTGGTAACCGGAGAACGAGAGAGGAAATATTTTGGCTCCACCGGAGGGGCAAAAATATTTCCCTTGGGGTGGAAAAGATTCGATGGACGAGTCTTTCCCCGCGGCCGTACCTGTGATGGTTAAGCGAGCCACCAGGGGCCGGGAGAGTTTCCCCCCGGATACCCCGTGGAGATAAATGGTGTAGTTAGTGGCCGGCAGCAGACCAGTCAAGTAGGCCGATCGCCTGCTAGCCCCCAGCGTCAGGTTAGCCCGGCTCCCGGAGCCCTGGGCCACGTACTGGATCAGGAAGGAGTCAAAGACGTCGTCAGCTTCCCAGGAGAGCTGGAGCGAGTTGGCCGTGATGTTGGAGAAGGTCAGTCCACCAAACAGGATGGACTTCACCTGCTCCACCCGAATAGATGCTAGAAGCAAAATGAGAAACCTTACGCCACTGGTCAATGAGCGGATACAATCCACTTTCCCCAATTCACTGGTTTATAAATCATTGGAACAGAATGAGGCCATCGAGTCTACAGACAATAGACAGTAGACAGTAGACACTGGACACTAGACAGTAGACATTAGACAGTAGACACTAGACTCTAGACTCTAGACACTAGACAATAGACAATAGACTATAGACAGTAGACAGTAGACAGTAGGCACTAGACTATAGACAATAGACTATATAGACAATAGACAATAAATAGACTATAGACTATAGACTGTAGACTATAGACAATAGACTGTAGATAGAATAGACAGTAGACAGTAGACAGTAGGCACTAGACTCTAGACAATATACACACGAGACACTAGACAATAGACTACAAACAATAGACAGTAGACAGTAGACAGTAGGCACTAGACTATAGACAATAGACTGTAGACAATAGACAATAGACTATAGACTATAGACAGTAGACAATAGACAATAAATAGACTGTAGACAATAGACAATAGACTATAGACAATAGACAATAGACTATAGACAATAGACAATAAATAGACTATAGACAATAGACAATAGACTATAGACAATAGACAATAAATAGACTATAGACTATAGACAGTAGACAATAGACAATAGACAATAAATAGACTATAGACAGTACAGTAGACAATAAACAATAGGTGTAGGAGTAGGCCATTCGGCCCTTCGAGCCAGCACCGCCATTCAATGTGATCATGGCTGATCATCTCCATTCAGTACCCCGTTCCTGCCTTCTCCCCATATCCCCTGACTCCGCTATCTTTAAGAGCCCGATCTAGCTCTCTCTTGAAAGCATCCAGAGAACCGGCCTCCACCGAGGCAGAGAATCTACTCCTCAATTCAACCATGGCTGATTTATCTTTCCCTCTCAACCCCATTCTCCTGCCTTCACCCCATAATATTTGACGCCAGTACTAATCATGTATCTATCTATCTCTGTCTTAAAAAAATATCCCTTAACTTGGCCTCCACAGCCTTCTGTGGCAATGCTCCACAGATTCGCCACCCTCTGACGAAAGAAATTATTCCTCATCTTTCTCTAAAAAATATTAAAAATGTGTATATTCAGTGGCTTGGCCTCCTCCGCAGTCGGTGGCAATGAATTCCGCCATCTGGCTAATGACATTCCTCCTCATGTCCTTTCTATAGGGTGATTTCACTAAAGGTCACTGGAGCGTAGATCTGCACCCACGTGACCAAAATTCTCAGGTGGAGGACACTCGAGGGTTCGGTACATGTTAGTGGATGGGAAAAAACGCATTTTCCCACCCGTTAAAAACATAGAAAACGGCGAGGTTGAGAGCTGCAATTTACTGTGCCAGTCGGGGTGACCGTGAGGCACAGCTACGTAGATTTACAGGGGAAAAAAAAGATAGCAAGTAAGGTAAATTCAAAAGGGAACTGAAGGTGCCAAAGCGGCGGAAATGAACAGCCGACATTTGCCGTGGATATTTAAAGGTCCAAAATATCGGGAATTATCGCGTTTGCTCGCTGAATTTATCAAAAGTAAGTTAATAATGCCTTTATTCCCGATATTTTGGATCTTAAAATATCCACTGCAAATGTCGGCTGTTCATCCACTAACATGTACCGAACCCTCGAGTGTCCTCCACTTGAGAATTTTGGTCACGTGGGTGCGGATCTACGCTCCAGTGACCTTTAGTGAAATCACTCTATAGGTACGTCTTTTAGTTCTGAGGCTGTGCCCTCTAGTCCTAGACTCTCCCACTAGTGGAAACATCCTCTCCTGATCCACTCTATCCAGGCCTTTCTGTATTTTGGGGTAGAGGCCTTCATCGTTCCACCATCTCCCCATCGTTCAGAGGTCGATGGTGGCGGGGAAGGGGAGGGCTGGGTGTTAGGGGTCGTTGGCGGGGGGGGGTGGCATCGTTGATGGTGGTGGGGTTGGTAGTTGTTGAGGAGGGGGTCTCTGGCTGGGGGGGAGGGGGGTCTATGGCTGGGGGGGAGGGGTCTCTGGCTGGGGGGAGGGGGTCTCTGGCTGGGGGGGAGGGGGATCTTTAGCTGGGGGGGAGGGGAGGGGGTCTCTGGCTGGGGGAGGGGATCTCTGGCTTTTGGGGTACGAGGGGAGGGGGTCTCTGGCTGGGGGAGGGGGTCTCTGGCGGGGAAGGGGGAGGGGGTCTGCTAGCTGGGGGGGAGGGGGGTCTTTATGGGGCTGGGGGGAGGGGGGTCTCTGGCTGGGGGGGAGGGGGGGTGGCTGGGGGGGAGGGGGATGGGGGAAGGGGTCTCTGGCTGGGGGGGAGGGGGGTCTCTGGCTGGGGGGAGGGGGGTCTCTGGCTGGGGGGAGGGGGTCTCTGGCTGGGGGGGAGGGGGTCTCTGGCTGGGGGGGAGGGGGGTCTCTGGCTGGGGGGAGGGGGGTCTCTGGCTGGGGGGAGGGGGTCTCTGGCTGGGGGGAGGGGGGTCTCTGGCTGGGGGGAGGGGGTCTCTGCTGGCTGGGGGGAGGGGGGTCTCTGGCTGGGGGGGAGGGGGTCTCTGGCTGGGGGGAGGGGGTCTCTGGCTGGGGGGAGGGGGGTCTTGGCTGGGGGGAGGGGGGTCTCTGGCTGGGGGGGAGGGGGTCTCTGGCTGGGGGGGAGGGGAGTCTCTGGCTGGGGGGGGGGGGGGAGGTGGCTGGGGGGAGGGATGGTCTCTGGCTGGGGGGGAGGGGGTCTCTGGCTGGGGGAGGGGGGGTCCCTGGCTGGGGGGGAGGGGATCTTTAGCTGCAAGGGGGGGTGGGGAGGTGATGGTGGTGATGGTGGTGATGGTGGTGGGGTGTACCTGCAGTGGTGATCACGGTAGTCAGGGGCCGTGTCTGCCTGTTCCCCGACACTCCATACAGGGCCACCAGGTATCTGGTGCTGGGTTTCAGGCCGGCGATGAAGGCGGAGTGCGTGTTCCCGGCTGCTGTGAGGTTCCGGGTCTCAGTCGCCCCGTCCACTCCGTACTGGACGATGAACGAGTCGAAGCCGCTCTCGGCAGCCCAGTAAACCTGCAGGGACCTGTCCGTCACGTTGTCCCCCGACAGGCGGATCAGCTTGCTCAGCCGGCTCGGCCTCACTCCGTTAGTGTCCACAGCAGCTGAAGGGAAGGGGGGGGAGAGAAGGGGCAGGGTCAGCGATGGGGCCGAGTGGCCGTGGAGAGAGGGGCAGCCATGGTCAGCCCGGGCTGCGGCCACACACTCCCACTGGGACAGGGGTGTGAGGGCCCGAGGGAGGAGAGGGGGGAGAGGGAGAGGGGAGAGGAGGAGAGGGGGGAGAGGGGGGGGGAGAGAGAGAGAGAGAGAGAGAGAGGGAGAGAGAGAGAGATAGAGAGAGAGAGGGAGAGAGGGGGGGAGAGAGAGGACAGAGGGAGGAGAGAGGGGGGGAGGGGGGGAGAGGGGGGAGAGAGGAGGACAGAGGGAGGGAGAGGGGGGAGAGGGGTAGAGGGGGGAGAGGGAGAGGAGGAGAGAGGGGGAGAGAGGGGGGAGAGAGGGGGAGAGAGGGGGGGAGAGGGGGGGAGCGAGAGGGGGGAGAGAGGAGGACAGAGGGAGGGAGAGAGGGGGAGAGGGAGAGAGGGGGGAGAGGAGGAGGGAGAGAGGGGGGAGAGGGGGGGAGAGGGGGGGGGAGGGAGAAAGAGGGGGGGGAGAGAGGGGGGAGAGAGGGGGGGAGGGGGGAGAGAGGGGAGAGAGAGGGAGAGAGGGGGAGAGAGGGGGGAGAGAGGGAGAGAGGGGGGAGAGGGGAGAGGGGGGGAGAGAGGGAGGAGGGGGGAGAGAGGGGGAGAGAGGGAGAGAGGGAGAGAGAGGGAGGAGAGGGGGTCTCTCTCTTCCCAGTGAGAGAGGGAGTGATCACCACTGGAGGAGTGAGGGGAAATGGAGAGATGGAAGGAGAGCGGGAGGGAGAGAGGGAGGGAGAGGGGATGGAGGGAGGGAAGGAAGCAGTTTCTGGCTCACAGAGCCAGGGCTAACGTATACTAGTCCACATACACTCTAGTTTGCAGCTTGTGATGTAACAGCGGAGATCAGATCTGCAGGTATGATACGCTCCATACTATACCACTGGTCTAGAGCGTTAGACACAGCACATATTATGAATTGGATGCGCTGACTGTTAAGCCTGTTTACGTTAAGCCTGCCGGGCAATGCTATATGTACACCATGATACAGGCACACGGGACTACAGGCACGGCATGTCATGCTGCAGGCACAGGCAGTCGTGTCCATTGCATCCCAGGGTACACACACACACTGAGCTGTATCTATGGTTTGCCAGGATACAGGTGCATAGCGCCGGCTACATGTACACTGAGCTGTGTACCTGTGTAGCGAGCCTGTATAACGTGTAAGCTGGCGCGCTGCACTGCATACAGGTACACTGTGTGGTATACAGGTACACCAAGTTGTATGCAGATATACACAGCTGTATCCATCTACACTCAGCTGTATACAGATATATTGAGCTGTGTACACACTGCCCTTAGCCCAGGGACATTGAGTTGGATCTACTGTGTTCCCGGGTGTAGATACACTGACTTACGTACACTGTATCTTCGGTATGGTACACTGACGTGTACACAGCTGTATTCCATTGTGCAAGCAAAACACAGTCATGTACACTGTATCCATAGTGAGATGCTGTGCGTCATATACATGCAGGTGTACACAGTGTATAAGGGTACAGACACACTCAGCTAGGCCCAGTGTATACTGTAGTATAGACACACGGATCTATATACACTGTATCTTGTGGAACAGATACAGGGAGCTGTATACACTGTGTGTCATGGTACAGGTACACTGAGCTGTATACGCTGTATCCCATAGTTTATTGAGATATATACGCTGCATCTCATGGTACAACCGCACTGAGCTGTGTACACTCTATCCCATGGTACAGGTACACTGGTATATACACGTACATTGAGCTGTATACACTGCATCCCATGGTACATGTACACTGAGATATACACTGCACCCCATGGTACAGGTACACTGATATATACACTGTATCCCATGGTGCAGGTACACTGAGATATACACTGCACCCCATGGTACAGATATACTGATATATACACTGTAGCCCATGGTGCAGGTACACTGAGCTGTATACACAGTATCCCATGGTACATGTACACTGAGCTGTATACACTGTATCCAATGGTACATGTACACTGAGCGGTATACACTGTATCCCATGGTGCAGGTACACTGAGCTGTATACACAGTATCCCATGGTACATGTACACTGAGCTGTATACACTGTATCCAATGGTACATGTACACTGAGATATACACTGCACCTCATGGTACAGGTATACTGATATATACACTGTATCCCATGGTGCAGGTACACTGAGCTGTATACACTGTATCCAATGGTACATGTACACTGATATATACACTGTATCCCATGCTGCAGGTACACTGAGCTGTATACACTGTATCCCATGGTGCAGGTACACTGAGCTGTATACACTGTATCCCATGGTACATGTACACTGAGCTGTATACACTGTATCCCATGGTACAGGTACACTGAGCTGTATACACTGTATCCCAAGGTACATGTACACTGAGCTGTATACACTGTATCCCAAGGTACATGTACACTGAGCTGTATACACTGTATCCCATGGTACAGGTACACTGAGCTGTATACACTGTATCCCATGGTACAGGTACACTGAATTGAGAGACAGTCAAGTGTACAGTTTTACACCAAAGAGACCCGCAATGTTGGTGTAATGAACCTTGTTGACCGTGGGGTAGCAAGAAGCAGAGGCAGCTGTGGAAAGCTGGTGTCTCCGGGTAAAGCTGGGGAAATATCCACAGTGGCCCAGGGAGGCGAGGAGAGGTGGGTGGGTGGGTGTGTGGGGCACCCGGCTACCTGTGGTGCTGACGACGATGGAGAGAGGGGCGGACTGCCGGGCTGCCGAGACTCCGTGGATGTAGATGGTGTACTTGGTGCTGGGCAGAAGCCCCAGGAGCAGGTAGGATCGGCGATCGCCCGCCAGCCGGATCTTGCGCACTCCCTCCGAGCCCTGAGCCCGGTACTGGATGACCATGGAGTCAAATTGCCAGCGCGCCGACCACCAGAGCTCCAGCGAGTCGGCCGTGATATTGGAGACCGAGAGACTGCCCAATGCCCGCACCTGGCCTGGCAACGCCACATCCTTCACCGTGGAGGCTGGAGGTGAGGGCCGAGGGGGGGGAGAGAGAACGGAGGAAGGTTGAGGCAACCACTCAAAGCACATACCCCTCCAAGCAGCCATCTCCCTGCCACCCAGTTAGTGGCCACCTAAATACAAGCCCAGAACTTGAACAGGAACCCAATATTGGGTCTGTCTCACTTAGGCGATTTATTGGGAGACTGCCGCAAAATGTTCAACATGTAAAACATGTAGCGATAATATTTGCTGTCGTATGTTGTCGTATGTTGTTGTGGGTTGTCGCCAGGTGTTGAGGTGAATTCCATTAAAACTAGTCCCAGGCAGTCGCCTAAAGAGTCGCCTAAGTGGGACAGGCCACATTTGGAGCGTCGTGTTTAGTGATGGTCACCCTATTATAGGAACGTTGTTGTCAAACTGGGATAGTGTGTAGACACGTTTCATGAGGAAGTTGCCAGGACCCGAGCCACCGGGAAGGGATGGGCAGGGTAGGACTTTATTCATTGGAATGCAGGAGGGGATGAGAGGGGATCTTATCAAGATGCATAAAGTCATGAGGGGTTGTATAGGGTGAATACCCAGTGCAGGACAATCTAGAACCAGAGGGCATTGGTTTAAGGTGAGGGGTGGGGGGTGGAGTAATAGGAACCTGAAGGGTAACTATTTCCATATAGTGGGTGTATGGAACGAGCTGCCAGAGGAGGTAGTCGGGGCAGGTACTACACCAACATTTCAGGGACATTTCTACAGGTACATGGATAGGGGAGGTTTAGAGCGACGTGGGCCAAACGTGGGTAGATGGGACACCAAATTGTCGTGGGCAAGTTGGTGGAGCGGTGGGGGAGAGGAGGATATCACCCAGCTCTAATGGTGCGTTCTATAGTTTACCTGTGGTGGTCTACCTGTGGCGATGAGATACCTGTAGTGGGCGCTACAAAGACCATCAGGGGTGGCGGAGGGGAGGGGAAACGGCGGGGGGGAGGGGGGGGTGGGAGTGGGGGGAGGGTGCGAACAGGGATAGAGGGATGAGGGGGTCGTTTCAAGGTCCGACAGTGGGTTCTACGGTTTATGTGTGGTGGTGGTCCACATATGGTGGTGGTCTACATGTGGTGTTCGCTACTGAGGTCATCAGGGGCGAGGGGAGTGAGGGGCAGGGTGGGGGGGGGTGTGGGTAAGAGACTATGGGAGAGTGTGATGGTGGTCTACCTGTGGTTTAAGTACCTGAGATGGTCTATCTGGGGTGGTTTAACTACCCGAGGTGGTCTACATGTGGTGGTCTCCCAGATATAGTTTAAATACCTGAGGTGGTCTACCTGTGGGGGTTTAAGTTCCTGAGGTGGTTTACTGGTTTACCTGTCATAGTCTACCTGAGGTGGTTTAAGTACCTGAGATAGTCTATCTGTAGTTGGTATAAGTACCTGTGGTGGTTTCAGTTCCGGGGGTGGTTTACCAGTGGTGGTTTATGTACCTGAGATAATGTACCTGTGGTGGTGTATGTACCTGTGATGGTCTACCTGAGATCGTCTACCTGAGATGGTCTACCTGAGATGGTTTACCAGTGGTGGTGTATGTACCCGAGATTGTTTACCTGTGGTGGTCTACCTGTGATGGTTTAACTGGGGTGGTGTATGTACCTGTGGTGGTCTACCTGTGGTGGTCTACCTGTGGTGGTGTATGTACCTGTGGTGGTGTATGTACCTGTGGTGGTGTATGTACCTGTGGTGGTGTATGTACCTGTGGTGGTGTATGTACCTGTGGTGGTGTATGTACCTGTGGTGGTGTATGTACCTGTGGTGTATGTATGTACCTGTGGTGTGTATGTATGTGGTGGTGTATGTACCTGTGGTGGTGGTGTCTGTGGTGGGTGGGTGTATGTACCTGTGGTGGTGTACCTGTGGTGTGTATGTATCTGTGGTGGTGTATGTACCTGTGGTGGTCTACCTGTGGTGGTCTGTACCTGTGGTGGGGTATGGTGTGGTGGTGTATGTACCTGTGGTGGTGTATGTACCTGTGGTGGTGTATGTACCTGTGGTGGTGTATGTACCTGTGGTGGTGTATGTACCTGTGGTGTGTGTGTACCTGTGGTGGTGTATGTACCTGTGGTGGTGGTGTACCTGTGGTGGTGATGTACCTGTGGTGGTGTATGTACCTGTGTGGTGTATGTACCTGTGGTGGTGTATGTACCTGTGGTGGTGTATGTACCTGTGGTGGTGTATGTACCTGTGGTGGTGTATGTACCTGTGGTGGTGTATGTACCTGTGGTGGTGTATGTACCTGTGGTGGTGTATGTACCTGTGGTGGTGGGTGGTGTATTTACCTGTGGTGGTGTATGTACCTGTGGTGGTGTATGTACCTGTGGTGGTGTATGTACCTGTGGTGGTGTATGTACCTGAGGTGGTGTATGTACCTGTAGTGGTGTATGTACCTGTGGTGGTGTATGTACCTGTGGTGGTGTATGTACCTGTGGTGGTGTATGTACCTGTGATGGTGTATGTACCTGTGGTGGTGTATGTACCTGTGGTGGTGTATGTACCTGTGGTGGTGTATGTACCTGTGGTGGTGTATGTACCTGTGGTGGTGTATGTACCTGTGGTGGTGTATGTACCTGTGGTGGTGTATGTACCTGTGGTGGTGTATGTACCTGTGGTGGTGTATGTACCTGTGGTGGTGTATGTATCTGTGGTGGTGTATGTACCTGTGGTGGTGTATGTACCTGTGGTGGTGTATGTACCTGTGGTGGTGTATGTACCTGTGGTGGTGTATGTACCTGTGGTGGTGTATGTACCTGTGGTGGTGTATGTACCTGTGGTGGTGTATGTACCTGTGGTGGTGTATGTACCTGTGGTGGTGTATGTACCTGTGGTGGTGTATGTACCTGTGGTGGTGTATGTATGTACCTGTGGTGGTCTACCTGTGGTGGTGTATGTACCTGTGGTGGTGTACCTGTGGTGGTGTATTGTACCTGTGATGGTGTATGTACCTGTGGTGGTCTACCTGTGGTGGTCTACCTGTGGTGGTGTATGTACCTGTGGTGGTCTACCGGTGGTGGTCTGCGTGTGATGGTGTATGTACCTGTGGTGGTACACTGTGGTATGTACCTGTGGTGGTGTATGTACCCTGTGTAGTGGTCTACCTGTGGTGGTGTATGTACCTGTGATGGTGTATGTACCTGTGGTGGTCTACCTGTGGTGGTGTATGTACCTGTGGTGGTGTATGTACCTGTGGTGGTGTATGTACCTGTGGTGGTGTATGTACTGTGGTGGTCTATGTTGTGGTGGTGTATGTACCTGTGGTGGTGTATGTACCTGTGGTGTATGTACCTGTGGTGGTGTATGTACCTGTGGTGGTGTATGTACTGTGGTGTGTGTATGGACCTGTGGTGGTGTATGTACCTGTGGGTGGTGTATGTACTGTGGTGTCACATGTACCTGTGGTGGTGTATGTACTGTGGTGTATGTACCTGTGTGTGGTGGTCTACCTGTGGTGGTGTATGTACCTGTGGTGGTGTATGGTGGTGTATGTACCTGTGGTGGTGTATGTACCTGTGGTGGTCTACCTGTGATGGTGTATGTACCTGTGGTGGTGTATGTACCTGTGGTGGTGTATGTACCTGTGGTGGTGTATGTACCTGTGGTGGTCTACCTGTGGTGGTGTATGTACCTGTGGTGTATGTATCTGTGGTAGTGTATGTATCTGTGATAGTCTACCTGCGGTGGTGTATGTACCTGTGGTGGTCGCTACAAAGGCCATCAGCTTGGTGAGGTGCATCTTGTACACCCCGTACAGGTAGACGAGGTACTTGGTACTGGGTTCCAGCCCCATGATGGAGTAGGACCTCTTGTCTGCGTTCACAGTCAGGTTGTGGAAGCTGAACGAGCCGTGGGCCCGGTACTGGACCAGGAAGAGCTGGTAGACCCGCTCCACTGTCCAGGAGAACTGCAGCGAGTCGGCGCTTATATCCGAGACCCCCAGACTAGGGGGGGAGCTCGGCTCAGTGGCATCTGTGGGGCGGCAAGAGAAAGTGATGCGGTGAGAACAACTTCCCACCACTGCCGGGCAACTGGAGACCAGCGTCTGCTCGTCACAGAACCTCCGCATCAACTCCCGGACCCCGACGGACTCTGGCCCCCAACCTGCTCTCGATGTGGGGGAGGGGTGGGGTAACGAGGGTGGGGGGCATGCATTCATTTGGCAAGGGGCGTGAAGTGGGGGGAAGAAGGGGGGAGGGGAGAGAGAGGGAAGGGGAGAGGGGGAGAGCTGAGGGGAGGAAGGAGGGGAAGGGGAGGGGAAGAGAGGGGAGGGGGGAGTGGGAGGTAGATGGAGACGGGGGAGAGGAAGGGGGGGGAGAGGATGGGGGGTGAAAGAGGAAGGGGGAGAGGGCGTGGCCAGGGGAGGAGAGGAGGAGAGAGGAGGCACTGTAGGGTGGGGAGGGGGGTGAGTGGAGGGGAGGGGAAGGGGAGAGGGGAGGGGGGGGGCGGGGGGGGGGGAGGGAGGGGGAGGGGGGGGGGGAGAGAGGGGGGGGGGGGGGGGGGGGGGGGGGGGGGGGAGTGGAAGGGGGGGGGGGGGAAAGGGGAGGGGGAGGGGAGGGGAGAGAGCAGGTACACTGGACAGGCGATGATGGGGACACCATAAACCTAAATGAGATGACAAGTCGCGGCAGATCGCAGGCAGCGACTGTTCAAGAACTGCTTCAGATTCGCCCAGAATAAGAAGAAGTCCAGGAATGTTCCCCAGCATCCGAGTGGGAATCCTGTGGGATCATTATTGATCACATCAGGAAATCCGATCCCTGCTGGCCGGGGGCAAGGTGATATATTGATATGCAAACATATGAATATCTAGGCGAGGGGAGAGAAGGGGGGGAGGGGGCGGAGGGGAGTAAAGAGGGAGAGAAAAGGGGGAGAGAAAGGATGGGGGAGGAAAGAGGGGGGAGAAAGAGGGGGGAAAGAGGGAGAGAAAGGGAGGAAACAAAGGGAGGGAAAAGGGAGGAGAGAAGGGAACAGAAGGGGGAGAAAAGGGAGGAAAGGGGGGAAGAGGAGAGGAAAGGGGGGGGGGGGGGGGAGAAAGAGGGGAGAAAGGGGGGGAGAATAGGGGGGGGGGAGAAAAAGGGGAGAGAAAGGGGGAGAGAAAGGGGGGAGGAAAGGGGGGGAGAAAGGGGGGGAGAAGGGGGGGGGAAACAAAGGGAGGAAAGGAGGGAGAAGAGAAAGGGGGATGGGAAGAGACGGGGAGAAAGGGGGGGAGAAAGTGGGAGAAAAGAGGGAAAAGGAAAAGAAAGGGCGGAGAAGGGGGGAGAAGGGGGGAGGAAAAGGAGGAGCAAGAGAGAGGGAGAGGGGAGAAGGGGGAGAAAGAGGGGGAGAAAGGGGGGGGGGAGGGGGACGAGGGGGGACGGAAAGGGAGGGAAAGAGGGGGGGGGAAAGAGGGGGAAAGGGGGGGAAAGAGGGGGAGAAAGGGGGAGGGGGAAAGAGGGGAGAGAATGAGGGGGAGAAAGGGGGGAGAAAGGGGGGGAATGGGGGAGGAAAGGGGGAGGGAAAGGGGGAAAGAAAGCGGAGGAGAAAGAGGGGAGGAAGAAAGGGGGGGGAAAGGGAGGGAGAGAGGGGGGGAGAAAGAGGGGGAGAATGGGGGGGGAGGAAAGAGGGGGGGAGGAAAGGGGGGATGAAGGAGAGGGGAGAAGGGGGGGAGAAAGAGGGGAGAATGGGGGGGGCCAGAGAAATGAGGGGGGAAATGGGGAGAGAGAGAATAGAATGGGGAAAAATGGTGAGTAAAGTGGGGGAAAATGGGGGTAGGAAAGGGGATAGGAGAAGGAGGAGAGAAAGTGGGTGGGGGGGGGGTGTAAAGGGGGGGGGGGGTTGAAGGAGGGGGTGGGTGGGGGGGGGGGGTGAAGGAGGGGAGGGGGGTTTGCACTCTCATCCCATTAGGAGAGCCGTAGATACAGAGAGGAACCACCAAGGAACAACAGTCCTTGGTGCGCGCGACACCACGACCCCCTAGAGCTGTGGGCAGGGTTGGGTATCACTACAAGGCGTCCTAGATTCCGATCTACGACGCATTCGGCCCCTTATGGTCCACATGGTGGATCATCCCCTCCCTTCACGGACAAGGACTTCAGCCCTTGAGTGCGCTGACCATTCCAGGTGAATTGGAGCCTACCTGTCTGTGGAAAACCACAATTCACCGACTCTCTGTGGAAAAAGCCACCTCAGTCTTAAAGACCTCCTTTTATTCTCAGACTGGCAGGCCCGGGTTCTGGTATCGCCCCCCATTGGGAAATTTTTTCCTGAGCCAGGGCTAGAAACATAGAACATAAAAACATAGAACATTAGGTGCAGGAGAGGCCATTCGGCCCTTAGAGCCTGCACCGCCATTCAATATGATCATGGCTGATCATCCAACTCAGTATCCTGTACCTGCCTTCTCTCCATACACTCTGATCCCCTTGGCCACAAGGGCCACATCTAACTCCCTCTTAAATATAGCCAATGAACTGGCCTCAATACCCTCTGTGGCAGAGAGTTCCAGAGATTCACCACTCTCTGTGTGAAAAAAGTTCTCCTCATCTCGGTTTTAAAGGATTTCCCCCTTATCCTTAAGCTGTGACCCCTTGTCCTGGACTTCCCCAACATCGGGAACAATCTTCCTGCATCTCGCCTGTCCAACCCCTTAAGAATTTTGTAAGTTTCTATAAGTTCCCCTCTCAATCTCCTAAATTCTAGAGAGTACAAACCAAGTCTATCCAGTCTTTCTTCATAAGACAGTCCTGACATCCCAGGAATCAGTCTGGTGAACCGTCTCTGCACTCCCTCTATGGCAATAATGTCCTTCCTCAGATTAGGGGACCAAAACTGTACGCAATACTCCAGGTGTGGTCTCACCAAGACCCTGTACAACTGCAGTAGAACCTCCCTGCTCCTATACTCAAATCCTCTTGCTATGAAAGCCAACATACCATTGGCTTTCTTTACTGCCTGCTGCACCTGCATGCCTACCTTCAATGACTGGTGTATCATGACAGTCCTTTTATAATTGTATATGTTTCTATAAGATCCCCCCCCTCATCCTTCTAAACTCCAGTGAATACAAGCCTAGTCTTTTCACTCTTTCCTCATATGACAGTCCCGCCATCCCAGGGATCAATCTGGCGGATGTACCTGTGGTGACCACAGTGGTGGAGATGGGGGCTGAGTGTCGACCACTGGTCACTCCGTACAGGTAGAAGGTGTACTTGCTGGAGGGCCGGAGGCCGGAGACCATGTGCGCTCGGCTGCTGCCCTTCACCGTCACCTTGCGCACGTCCTCCGAGCCCTGGGGCCGGAACTGCACCACGAACGAGTCAAAGTCCCTCCTCGCCTCCCAGGAGAGGCTGACCTCGCTGGGCGACATGGGACGGCCGGACAGGCCGCTCAGGTCAGCGGGTTTGGTGACCTCTGGCCGCGAGGAAACTACGGTACAAACAACATAGATTCTTTACCACCTTAGAGCATTTCACACCGAGTCATAGAAAACTAGAAACATTGACAATAGGTACAAGAGTAGGCCATTCTGCCCTTCCAGGCACCACAATAGGTGCAGGAGTAGAGGCCATTCAGCCCTTCGAGCCAGCACCGCCATTCAATGTGATCATGGCTGATCATCCACAATCAGTACCCCGTTCCTGCTTTTATAGACAGTAGACAACAGGTGCAGGAGTAGGCCATTCAGCCCTTCGAGCCAGCACCGCCATTCAATGTGATCATGGCTGATCATTCCCAATCAGTACCCCGTTCCTGCCTTCTCCCCATATCCCTTGACTCCACTATCTTTAAGAGCCCTATCTAGCTCTCTCTTGAAAATATGCAGAGAACCTGCCTCCACCACCCTCTGAGGCAGAGAATTCTACAGACTCACAACTCTCCGGTTGAAAAAATGTTTCCTCGTCTCCGTGCGAAATGACTTGCCCCTTATTCTTAAACTGTGTGGCCCCTGGTTCTGGACTCCCCCAACATCAGGAACATGTTTCCTGCCTCTAGTGTGCCCAAAACCTTAATAGTCTTATATGTTTCAATCAGATCCTCTCTCATCCTTCTAAACTCCAGAGTGTACAAGCCCACAGCCGCTCCATTCTATCAACATATGACAGTCCCGCCATCCCGGGAATTAACCTGTTGAACCTACGCTGGGCTCCCTCAATAGCAAGAATGTCCTTCCTCAAATTAGGGGACCAAAACTGTACGCATGAACCTGTATCTGTACATGAAGATGTCCTGTTGTCTCCCAGTAAATACCTGTGGTGACCTGCTTGGTCAGTGGCTTTGAGCGTTGCCCGCCCGCCAGGCCGTAGACATGGACAGTGTAGACGGTGGCCGGAGTCAGGCCTCTGACGAAGGAGAAGCTGCGAGCTGAGGGGACGGTCAGGTTGCTTACGCCCCCCACTCCTGCAGCGCTGTACTCGACAAGGAAGGAATCAAAGCCTCTGGCTGCCGTCCAAGAGAGTTTGAAAGATTGAGGCGTCATGTGCGAAACGGATAGGGTGCCCAGTTCACCTGGCTTCTTGGCAAGCTTGCTGTCCGAGCCTAAAACAATGGAAGGAAATGTTTCAATAATTAAGAATAAGGGGTCGGCCTTTTAGGACTGAGATGAGGAAAAACTTCTTCAACCAGAGAGTTGTGAATCTGGGGAATTCTCTGCCACGGACGGCAGTGGAGGCCGATTCCACTAGCATTCATAGCAAAAGGATTTGAGTCCAGGAGCAGGGAGGTTCTACTGCAGTTGTACAGGGTCTTGGTGAGACCACACCTGGAGAATTGCGTACAGTTTTTGGTCTCCAAATCTGAGGAAAGACATTCTTGCCATAGAGGGAGTACATAGAAGGTTCACCAGACTGATTCCTGGGATGTCAGGACTTTCATATGAAGAAAGACTGGATAGACTCGGCTTGTACTCGCTAGAATTTAGAAGATTGAGGGGGAATCTTATAGAAACTTACAAAATTCTTAAGGGGTGTGGACAGGCTAGATGCAGGAAGATTGTTCCCGATGTTGGGGAAGTCCAGGACAAGGGGTCACAGTTTAAGGATAAGGGGAAAATCTTTTAGGACCGAGATGAGAAAAACATTTTTCACACAGAGAGTGGTGAATCTGTGGAATTCTCTGCCACAGAAGGTAGTTGAGGCCAGTTCATTGGCTATATTTAAGAGGGAGTTAGATGTGGCCCTTGTGGCTAAAGGGATCAGGGGGGTATGGAGAGAAGGCAGGTACAGGATACCGAGTTGGATGATCAGCCATAATCATATTGAATGGCGAATGGTGCTGGCTCGAAGGGCCGAATGGCCTCTACTCCTGCACCTATTGTCTATGTTTCAATGTTTCTAATTTACTTGATGTTTTCAAGAGAGAATTAGATTTAGCTCTTAGGGGTAAAGGAATTAAGGGATATGGGGAAAAAGCAGGAACGGGGTACTGATTGTGGATGATCAGCCATGATCACATTGAATGGCGGTGCTGGCTCGAGGGGCCGAATGGACCTATTTTTCTAACTTGGGCACCGTTGAACCAAGCTCTATGTACAATGGAAGGCACTAGAGTGCTAGCAGGTGCTGGACGACAAAAGAAGACACAGAGTGCTGGAGTAACTCAGCGGGTCAGGCAGCATTTGTGGAGAAAATTGACAGCAACTCAGGAAAACAAGTCATGCTTTCCATGCTTTTCCGACCCGCTGAGATCCACTGGAAACGTCACCCCCACAGATGCTGCCTGACCCGCTGAGTTACTCCAGCACTCTGTGAAACGTCACCTATCCTGTTCTCCACAGATGCTGCCTGACCCGCTGAGTTACTCCAGCACTCTGTGAAACGTCACCCTTTCCAACACAGATGCTCACGCTAGTTACTCCCATGTTCTCCACAGATGCTGCATCCTGAACCGCTGACTCCAGCACTCTGTGAAACGATGTTTATGCTGAGACCCCAGTTACCACTCTGTGTCTTCTTTTTGTGGACTAGCACCTGCAGTTCCTAGTTCCTCTATGGGTGATAACAAATTAACCAAGCGCGGACTGAGTGATTTTTCGCTGAACACCTCAACTAGGCTGAGCTAAACTAAACTAAGCTAAGATAAACGGAAGTAAACTGTGCTAAACCAAGCTAAGCCGAGCCAACCAAGCTAAGCTAAACTTAGCTAAACTAATCTAAGCTAAGATAAACTGAACTAAACTGAACTATACTCAACACAGCTATGTTAAAATTAGACACAAAATGCTGGAGTAACTCAGCGGATCTGGCAGCATCTCTGGAAAAGGAATGGGAGATGGGCAATAGACAACAGGTGCAGGAGGAGTAGAGGCCATACGAACCAGCACCACCATTCACTGTGATCATGGCTGATCATCCCCAATCAGTACCCCGTTCCTGCCTTCTCCCCATATCCCCTGACTCTGCTATCTTTTACGAGCCCTATCTAGCTCTCTCTTGAAAGCATCCAGAGAACCGGCCTCCACCGCCCTCAGAGGCACAGAATTCCGCAGACTCACAACTCTCTGTGAGAAAAAGTGTCTCTTCGTCTCCGTTCTAAATGGCTTACTCCTTATTCTTAAACTGTGTGGCCCCTGGTTCGGGACTCCCCCAACATCGGGCACATGTTTCCTGCCTCTAGCGTGTGCAAACCCTCAATAATCTTATATGTTTCAATAAGATCTCTCATCCTTCTAAACTCCACAGAGTGTACAAGCCCACAGCCGCTCCATTCTCTCAGCATATGACAGTCCCGCCATCCCTGGAATTAACCTGGTGAACCTACGCTGGGCTCCCTCAATAGCAAGAATGTCCTTCCTCAAATTAGGGGACCAAAACTGCCCACAATACTCCAGGTGTGGCCTAACTAGGGCCCTGTACAACTGCAGAAGGACCTCTTTGCTCCTGTACTCAACTCTTCTTGTTACGAAGGCCAACAGGCCATTCGCTTACTTCACTGCCTGCTGTACCTGCATGCTTACATTCAGGTCGGGACCCTTCATCAGACAGGAGGCTAAACTTGGCGTGGGAATACCTGTGGCGTTGGCCTTGGGGCTGAGCGGTTGGGTGCGTTGGCCCCGGGATGCCCCGTACACACGGACACTGTCGGCGGTGCCGAGACTGAGGCCCCGCACTGCCGTGGACCGCCGCGACCCGGTCACCGTGAGCTTCCTCACGTCCGCCCCCACGCCCTGGGCTCCGTAGTCCACCAGGGAGGGGTCAGAGGCTCCCGCCGCGACCGCCCCGGACAGGTGTAGGGAGTGACCCGTAACCCTGGACACCGACACACCGTCCAGCGAGTACACCGCCGTCTCCTCCCTCACCGTGGAGGCTGCAAGCCAACACATACCGCCATTAGATGGTGACCTGTTCCCAGGCCCAGGGCAATGGGAGCAGGTCATGTGTGCAGTATTGTGTACAGTTTTGGTCCCCTAATGAGAACGGGGGGAGATAGGGGAGAGACCCGGGGGGAGGCTGGAGGTGTGAGCAGGGGGGAGGGGGGAAGGGGGAAAACCACGGGGAGAGAGAGGGGGGCGGAGAGAGGGGGGAGAGAGGGGGAGAGAGCGGGGTGAGAGAGCGGGGGAGGGGTGAGAGCGGGGTGAGAGACAGGGGGAGCGAGGGGAGAGGATAGGGGGGGGGAAGAGGGAGAGAGATGGGAAGGAATATGAGAGAGGGGAGAGACGGTGCCGGGGGGGAGCTCAGGGGAGGGGGGGTGGAGGGGGGGGTGAGAGCGGGGTGAGAGAGCGGGGGTGAGAGACAGGGGGGAGAGACCGGGGGAGAGTGCGGGGGGGGGGGGGGGGGGGGGGAGGGAAGAGATGGGGGAAGAGGAGAGATACGGGGGGGAGAGAGAGCGGGGGGGAGGGGAGAGGAGGGAGATGGGGGGAGAGAGGTGGGGGAGAGGGGGAGAGACAGAGGAGAGGGGGAGAGAAGGCCAGGGGGAGAGAGAGGGGGAGAGAGACGGGGGGAGAGACTATTCCAAGGCCCGTTTGTTCGTGTATTTTGGGAGAGATGGGGAGAGAGAGACGGAGGAGAGACCAGGGAGAGAGCGAGGGGGTACTCCCCGACTTCCGAAGAAGCAAAGGAGAGTATGAGTGGGAGGGTCTAGATAGATAGAAGAAGGGATGGTAGATGTGGAAGGGGGGATAAGTACAGGGGGAGCTGACTGTTTCCTCCCACACTCCAGAGACGTACAGGGGGAGGTAACAGGGCTCGAGAACATTGGGGAGAGACAATAGACAACAGGTGCAGGGGGAGGCCAGGGGGCCCTTGCTAGCCAGCATCGAGATTCAAGTGATCATGGCTGATCATGCCCAATCAGTACCCCGTTCCTGCCTTTCTCCCCAGATCCCCTGGGGGAGAGACAGGGGGAGAGCAGGGGGAGAGCTCTCTCTGGAAAGCTCATCCAGAGAAAACTGCCTTCACCGACCCTCTGAGGCAGAGAATTCCACAGAGCTCACCAGACAGGGTGAGAAAAAGGTTTCCTCGTCTCTTCGAGAGAAATGGCTTATTCAGGGGGAGAGGGACAGGGGTGTGGCCCCTGGTTCTGGATCCCCCCAACATCGGGAGATGTTTGCCTGGAGAGAAAGGGTCCAAACCCTTAACAATCTTATATGTTTCAAGAAGATCCCTGCTCTCCAGGGAGAGAAAGGGGGTGTTACACAAGCCCAGCCGCTCCATTCTCTCAGATATGACAGTCCCGCCCTCCATCCAGAGAATTAACCTGGGGAGATACAGGGCACTCCTCAAGAGCAAGGGGAGAGAGTAAGGGGGAGACGGGGGGAGAGAGGGGTGAGACAGGGGGAGAGCAATAATGGGGGAGATAAACCCGGGGACCCTCACGGGGGAGGGACTGGGGTGGAGATGTGGGGGTGAGGGGCTGTGAGAGCTTGGTCCCCGAGATCCCGGGGGAGAGATGGGGTATTTGTGGATGGGGGAGAGAGGGGATGAGAGACGGGGCTTCCCCCACCGGGGGGGGGAGAGACTGGGGGGCCTCCGACCCCGGGGGGTAGAGACGGGGGGTAGAGAGTCAAAGGTGGGATGTTGGGGAGGAGGGCGGGAGCCGAGTGTCCGTGAGGGGGGGGGGAGAGACAGGGGCCTATTCGGGGCCGGGTGTCGGGGGTTCCTCAGGGTCTGAGGAAGAGAGGGGAGATAGTGAGAGGGTGATTGGGCACGGGGGGGGGATGAGACATGGGGAAGATCCGACAGTGGTGATGGGAGAGTCCATCAGGATGACAAGGGCCAGGGCAGCACAGTGGCACATGGGTAGAGACCACGATTTAATCCTATGTAACCATATAACAATTACAGCACGGAAACAGGCCACCTCAGCCCTTCTAGTCCGTGCCGAACACTTACTCTCCACTGGTCCGGGCAGTTGGACCCGGGGGGGACATAACCCTCCATTCCTTTCCCGGGATGGGGACCTGGTGAGGGATTTTTAGTAGAGAAAATCGAAGGTGGGTCACCACTTCCAAAGAAGCTCAAAGTAGAGTATGGAGTGGCTGGGCTTGATAGATAGAGTTTGGAAGGGTGTGAAGTGGAAGGCTAGATAAACATATAAGACTATTAATGTTTTGAACACACTAGAGGCAGGTGCATGATTTCCCGATGTTTGGGGGAGTCCAGAACCAGGGGGCCACAGTTTAAGACAATAAGGGGTAAGCCGTTTAGAACAGAGATGAGGAAACACTTTTTCACCCAGAGAGTTGTGAGTCTGTGGAATTCTCTGCCTCAGAGGGCGGTGGAGGCAGGTTCTCGGGATGCTTTCATGAGAGAGTTAGATATGGCTCTTAAAGATAGCGGAGTCAGGGGATAAGGGGAGAGGGCAGGAACGGGGTACTGATTGTGGATGATCAGCCATGATCACATTGAATGACGGTGCTGGCTCGAAGGGCCGAATGGCCTCCTCCTGCACCTATTGTCTATTGTCTAAAGAGCTGGAGTGATTCAGCGGGACAGGCAGCATCTCTGAAGAGAAAGATTGGGTGAAGTTTCTGGTCAAGACCCTTCTTCAGACTGGTGGTAAACAACTGTGGCAGTGATGGTCTTGAGATCTACAGCTAGATTCCTGCTGGACATGAATGCAGAGAGACTTAGGAGGTGACACATGTTGCCATTGAGAGGGGTGGGACGGTTCCACGGTACCTGCGGTGGTGATGTGGGTGGTGAGGGGCTGTGTCCGCTTGGTCCCCGAGATCCCGTAGATATAGATGGTGTATTTGGTGGATGGAAGGAGACCAGCGATGAGGTACCATCGCTTCCCGCCCGGCACCGTCACGTTCTGTGTCTCCTCCGACCCCTGCACCTTGTACTGGATCAGGTAGGAGTCAAAGGTGGTGAGTGTTGTCCAGGTGAGGCGGGCCGAGTTGGCCGTGACTTTGGGAGGCGACAGGCTGCCTATTCTGGCCGGTGTCGCGGGTTCCTCAGGGTCTGCAGGAGAGAGGTTGAGATGGTGAGATGGTGCATTGGGCAAGGCTGCCCACCATGGCCAACATCCCAGTGGTGATGGGAAGCCCATCAGGATGACAAGGGCCGTGGCGGCACAGTGGCACATGGGTAGAGACCACGATTTAATCCTATGTAACCATATAACAATTACAGCACGGAAACAGGCCATCTCAGCCCTTCTAGTCCGTGCCGAACACTTATTCTCACCTAGTCCCATCTACCCGCACTCAGACCATAACCCTCCATTCCTTTCCCATCAATATAACTATCCAATTTATTTTTAAATGATAAAATCGAACCGGCCTCCACCACTTCCACTGGAAGCTCATTACCACTCTCTGAGTAAAGAAATGTTACCCCTAAACTCAGTCCCTTCTCAAATCACTCTGTTTGAATCTTTTTCCCTACTCTCAAGAAAAAGTCACGTCAAATCTGTCTATCTCTCACATTTTAAAGACCTCTATCAAGTCCCCCTTAACCTTCTGCGCTATAAGACCTATCTTGTTTAATTCTCTGTAACAGTTGCTGAAACCCAGGCAAACATTTTAGGTAAACATCCTGACTAGGGGTTTTCTATTAGGGAGTTTGTACATCCTCCCTGGAACTGTGTGGGTTTTCTCCGGGTGCAACAGATCCCAACCCAAAGATGCGCAGGTTTGTGGTTTAATTGGCTTCTGCAAATTGCCCCCAGTGTGTAGGATTGAATTGGTGTTGGCTGGTCGGCGTGGACTCGATGGGCCGAAGGGCCTGATTCCACCCCGTCTCTCTAAACTAAACTAAATATTTATGTCCAGTGGCAGTGGGAGTGGTGGCACGGTGGTGCAATGGGTAGAGTTGCTGCCTCACAGCGCCAGAGACCCGGGTTCGATCCTGACTACTGGTGCTGGCTGCATGGAGTTTGTACATCCTCCCCTGACCCGAGTGGGTTTTCTCCAGGTGCTCCGGACCCCCCACCCCCCCCACACACACACACACACTCCAATGAGCTACAGGTTTGTCAGTTGATTGACTTGGTAAAATTGCAAATTGCCCCTGGTGTGTGTGGGATAGTATTAGTACGTCGGGATCGCTGGTCGGAGCGGACTCGATGGGCAGAAGGGCCTGATTCCGTGCTATATCTCTAAACTAAAGCAAACAAATAATAAGATGCACACAAAAAGCCATCCAAATGGCGTCAAGTTGGGAAAAGGGGAAGTACAACGGGATCTGGGGGTCCTTGTTCATCAGTCTGTGAAAGTAAGCATGCAGGTACAGCAGGCAGTGAAGAAAGCGAATGGCATGTTGGCCTTCATAACTAGAGGAGTTTAGTATAGGAGCAAATAGGTCCTTCTGCAGTTCTACAGGGCCCTAGTGAGACCACACCTGGAGTATTGTGTGCAGTTTTGGTCTCAAAATTTGAGGAAGGACATTCTTGCTATGGAGGGAGTGCAGCGTAGGTTCACCAGGTTAATTCCCGGGATGGCGGGACTGTCATATGCTGAAAGAATGGAGCAGCTGGGCTTGTACACTCTGGAGTTTAGAAGGATGAGAAGGAATCATAATGAAACATGTAAGACTATTAATGGTTTGAACAAACTAGAGGCAGGAAACATGTTCCCCATGTTGGGGGAGTCCAGAACCAGAGGCCACAGTTTAAGAATAAGGGGTAGGCCGTTTAGAACAGAGATGAGGAAACACTTTTTCACCCAGAGAGTCGTGAGTCTGTGGAATTCTCTGCCTCAGTGGGCGGTGGTGGCCAGTTCTCTGGATACTTTCATGAGAGAGCTAGATAGGGCTCTTAAAGATAGCGGAGTCAGGGGATATGGGTAGAAGGCAGGAACGGGGTACTGATTGTGGACGATCAGCCATGATCACATTGAATGGCGGAGCTGGCTCGAAGGGCCGAATGGCCTCTATTCCTGCACCTGTTGTCTATTGTCTAAAGAGCTGGAGTGATTCAGCGGGACAGGCAGCATCTCTGAAGAGAAAGATTGGGTGAAGTTTCTGGTCAAGACCCTTCTTCAGACTGGTGGTAAACAACTGTGGCAGTGATGGTCTTGAGATCTACAGCTAGATTCCTGCTGGACATGAATGGAGAGAGACTTAGGAGGTGACACATGTTGCCATTGAGAGGGGTGGGTCGGTTCCACGGTACCTGCGGTGGTGAAGTGGGTGGTGAGGGGCTGTGTCCGCTTGGTCCCCGAGATCCCGTAGATATAGATGGTGTATTTGGTGGATGGAAGGAGACCAGCGATGAGGTACCATCGCTTCCCGCCCGGCACCGTCACGTTCTGTGTCTCCTCCGACCCCTGCACCTTGTACTGGATCAGGTAGGAGTCAAAGGTGGTGAGTGTTGTCCAGGTGAGGCGGGCCGAGTTGGCCGTGACTTTGGGAGGCGACAGGCTGCCTATTCTGGCCGGTGTTGCGGGTTCCTCAGGGTCTGCAGGAGAGAGGTTGAGATGGTGAGATGGTGCATTGGGCAAGGCTGCCCACCATGGCCAACATCCCAGTGGTGATGGGAAGCCCATCAGGATGACAAGGGCCGTGGCAGCACAGTGGCACATGGGTAGAGACCACGATTTAATCGGAGTAACCAATATAACAGATTCACAGCACGGAAACAGGCCCTCTCAGCCCTTCTAGTCCATGCCAACACTTATTCCCACCCAGGGGTCCCATCTGCCCGCACTTGGGACCATAACCAACCTCCAATTCCTTTCCCGTCCATAATACCTATCCAATTATTTTTAAATGATGTAAAATCGACCTGCCTCCACCAGTTCCACGGGAAGCTCATTCCACACAGCCACCACCTTCTGAGTAAAGAAGTCCCCCTCATGTTACCCCTAAACTTCAGTCCCTTAATTCTCAAATCATGTCCTCTTGTTTGAATCTTCCCTACTCTCAATGGAAAAAGCTTATTCACGTCAACTCTGTCTATCCCTCTCATCATTTTAAAGACCTCTATCAAGTCCCCCCTTAACCTTCTGCGCTCCAAAGAATAAAGACCTATCTTGTTCAACCTTTCTCTGTAACTTAGTTGCTGAAACCCAGGCAACATTTTAGGGTAACATCCTGACTAGGGGTTATCTATAGGGAGTTTGTACATCCTCCCCTGAACTGTGTGGGTTTTCTCCGGGTGCTCTGGTTTCATCCCACAACCCAAAGACGCGCAGGTTTGTGGTTTAATTGGCTTCTGCAAATTGCCCCCAGTGTGTAGGATTGAATTGGTGTTGGCTGGTCGGCGTGGACTAGATGGGCCGAAGGGCCTGATTCCACCCCGTCTCTCTAAACTAAACTAAATATTTATGTCCAGTGGCAGTGGGAGTGGTGGCACGGTGGTGCAATGGGTAGAGTTGCTGCCTCACAGCGCCAGAGACCCGGGTTCGATCCTGACTACTGGTGCTGGCTGCATGGAGTTTGTACATCCTCCCCTGCACCCGAGTGGGTTGTCTCCAGGTGCTCCGGACCCCCCTCCCCCCCCCCCCACCACACACACACACTCCAATGAGCTACAATTCATTTGTCAGTGATTGACTTGGCGCTATTAAAATTGCAAATTGCCCCTGGTGGTGTCGGGATCTTGATATTAGTGTGTCTGGGGAAAAATTCTCGGAGCATGGACTCGATGGGCCTGATTCCGTGCTATATCTCTAAACTAAAGCAAACAAATAATAAGATGCACACAAAAAGCCATCCAAATGGCGTCAAGTTGGGAAAAGGGGAAGTACAACGGGATCTGGGGGTCCTTGTTCATCAGTCTGTGAAAGTAAGCATGCAGGTACAGCAGGCAGTGAAGAAAGCGAATGGCATGTTGGCCTTCATAACTAGAGGAGTTTAGTATAGGAGCAAAGAGGTCCTTCTGCAGTTGTACAGGGTCCTAGTGGGACCACACCTGGAGTATTGTGTGCAGTTTTGGTCTCCAAATTGGAGGAAGGACATTCTTGCTATTGAGGGAGTGCAGCGTAGGTTCACCAGGTTAATTCCCGGGATGGT
Organism: Leucoraja erinaceus; assembly: GCF_028641065.1. Classification (NCBI taxonomy): domain Eukaryota; kingdom Metazoa; phylum Chordata; class Chondrichthyes; order Rajiformes; family Rajidae; genus Leucoraja; species Leucoraja erinaceus. Next base: position 140,489 of record NW_026575627.1, read on the forward strand.
GGGACTGTCATATGCTGAAAGAATGGAGCAGCTGGGCTTGTACACTCTGGAGTTTAGAAGGATGAGAAGGTAACTGATTGAAACATAAGATTATTAAGGGTTTGGACACACTAGAGGCAGGAAAAGTGTTCCCGATGTTGGGGGAGTCCAGAACCAGTGGCCACAGTTTAAGAATAAGGGGTAAGTCATTTAAAATAGAGATGAGGAAAAACCTTTTCACCCAGAGAGTTGTGAGTCTGTGGAATTCTCTGCCTCAGAGGGCAGTGGAGGCCAATTCTCTGGATGCTTTCAAGAGAGAGGTTGATAGAGCTCTTAATAATAGCGGAGTCAGGGGATATGGGAGAGAGGGCAGGAACGGGGTACTGATTGTGGATGATCAGCCATGATCACATTGAATGGCGGTGCAGGCTTCGAAGGCCGAATGGCCTCCTCCTGCACCATGTCTATTGTCTAAAGAGCTGGAGTGATTCAGCGGGACAGGCAGCATCTCTGAAGAGAAAGATTGGGTGAAGTTTCTGGTCAAGACCCTTCTTCAGACTGGTGGTAAACAACTGTGGCAGTGATGGTCTTGAGATCTACAGCTAGATTCCTGCTGGACATGAATGGAGAGTGACTTAGGAGGTGACACATGTTGCCATTGAGAGGGGTGGGTCGGTTCCACGGTACCTGCGGTGGTGATGTGGGTGGTGAGGGGCTGTGTCCGCTTGGTCCCCGAGATCCCGTAGATATAGATGGTGTATTTGGTGGATGGAAGGAGACCAGCGATGAGGTACCATCGCTTCCCGCCCGGCACCGTCACGTTCTGTGTCTCCTCCGACCCCTGCACCTTGTACTGGATCAGGTAGGAGTCAAAGGTGGTGAGTGTTGTCCAGGTGAGGCGGGCCGAGCTGGCCGTGGGGTCAGACGCCGACAGGCTGCCTATTCTGGCCGGCGCTGGGGCAGCTTTGTCTTCAGCGGCTGCAACAGAGAGGTGGAAGGGGTGAGATAACATGGAGGCCACCACGGTCCATGGACTAAGGTGGAAGAAGGATTCCTGACACCGGGAGATGGCCTTCCAACTGGAAGTCCCACCACAATCCGTGACTCCTCCACAACTAGTCACAGAGTCTCACAGCATGGAAACAGGCCCTTCAGCCCATCATATCCATGTCAACATAGATGCCCCACCCACACTATCCAACGTGCCCACATTTGGCCCATAACCAACCAAATTATCCCATCCATGCACCTATCCAAATGAGTATAGGAGCAAGGAAGTCCTTCTGCAGTTATACAGGACCCCACTGAGACCACACCAGACTGAGTATTGTGTGCAGTTTTGGTCTCCAAAATTGAGGAAGGACATTCTTGCTATTGGGGAATGCAGCGTAGGTTCACCAGCTAAATTCCCGGGATGGCGGGACTGTCATATGCTGAGAGAATGGAGCAGCTGGGCTTGTATACTCTGGAGTGTAGAAGGATGTGAGGGGATCTTATTGAAAAATATTAGATTGTTAAGGGTTTGGACACGCTAGAGGCAGGAAACATGTTCCCGATGTTGGGGGAGTCCAGACTCTGGGGCCACAGTTTAAGAATAAGGGGTAGGCCATTTAGAACAGAGATGAAGAAATACTTTTTACCCAGAGAGTTGTGAATCTGTGGAATTTCCTGCCTCAGAGGGCGGTGGAGGCCGGTTCTCTGGATGCTTTCAAGAGAGAGCTAGATAGGGCTCTTAAAGATAGCGGAGTCAGGGGATTTGGGGAGAAGGCAGGAATGGGGAACTGATTGGGGATGATCAGCCATGATCACATTGAATGGCGGTGCAAGCTCGAAGGGCCGAATGGCCTCCTCCTGCACCTAATGTATATTGTCTACATATTGTCTATAGACCTCCCTCAACAACCTCCTCCGGCAGCTTGCTAAATATGCTCGCAATTCATTTGTGTAAATAGTGGCCCATCTGTCGCTATTAAATATTTCGCTCCTCACCTTACAACTGGAGGCCAATTCTTGATTACCCTTACTCAGATGAGAGAATTGGATGCAGTTACTCGATCGATTCGTCCAGATCTTGCGGAGGCAGGTGATACCTGGGAGAAGGCGAACGGGGTACTACCTGATTGTGTAGCTGATCAGCCATGATCACATGGAATGGGCGGTGCATTCAGGAATGTAGACAAACGATCATTGCACAATATTGATCACCGATTGAGGTTTCCACGGTACCTGCGGTGGTGATGTGGGTGGTGAGGGGCTGTGTCCGCTTGGTCCCCGAGATCCCGTAGATATAGATGGTGTATTTGGTGGATGGAAGGAGACCAGCGATGAGGTACCATCGCTTCCCGCCCGGCACCGTCACGTTCTGTGTCTCCTCCGACCCCTGCACCTTGTACTGGATCAGGTAGGAGTCAAAGGTGGTGAGTGTTGTCCAGGTGAGGCGGGCCGAGCTGGCCGTGGGGTCAGACGCCGACAGGCTGCCTATTCTGGCCGGCGCTGGGGCAGCTTTGTCTTCAGCGGCTGCAACAGAGAGGTGGAAGGGGTGAGATAACATGGAGGCCACCACGGTCCATGGACTAAGGTGGAAGAAGGATTCCTGACACCGGGAGATGGCCTTCCAACTGGAAGTCCCACCACAATCCGTGACTCCTCCACAACTAGTCACAGAGTCTCACAGCATGGAAACAGGCCCTTCAGCCCATCATATCCATGCCAACATAGATGCCCCACATACACTAGCCCCACCACAATCCGTGACTCCTCCACAACTAGTCACAGAGTCTCACAGCATGGAAACAGGCCCTTCAGCCCATCATATCCATGTCAACATAGATGCCCCACCCACACTAGCCCCACCAGCCCACATTTGGCCCATAACCATCCAAACCTATCCTATCCATGCACATATCCAAATGAGTATAGGAGCAAAGAGGTCCTTCTGCAGTTGTACAGGGCCCCAGTGTGACCACACCTGGAGTATTGTGTGCCGTATTGGTCTCCAAATTTGTGGAAGAACATTCTTGCTATTGAGGGAGTGCAGCGTAGGTTCACCTGGTTAATTCCCGGGATGGCGGGACTGTCATATGTTGATAGAATGGAGTGGCTGGGCTTGTACACTCTGGGATTTAGAATAACCATCCAAAACTATCCTATCAAAGCTGGGGCAGTTTTCTCTTCAGCGGCTGCAACTGAGACATCGAGGGTGGAGAGGGAGGGGACTATGCAAAACATTCAGGAGAAGACATTCCTTGGGAATTGTCCTTCCAAATCATAGCTGGCTCAACTTGTAACTCCACTAGAAGTTCATACGTTCAAAATCATAGGAGCAGAATTAAGCCATTCAGCCCAACATGGCTATCACATTCGGTAGAGGCTGGTCCACATTTCCCGCTCAACCCCATTCTCCTGCCTTCTCCCGATCTAAGGCCTCACATCCGTACTAATCAAGAATATATATATCCCTGCCTTAAAAATACCCAACGACTTGGCCTCCACAGCCCCCTGTGGCAATGGATCTCCCCCTCCCTCATCAAATGCTCATCGTAAACTAACCCTACTCATTCCCGGGATTAGTAGTTACTTAATCCCCCTGTGGACCCCCCTCCACCGCCAACACACCATCCCACAGATGTCAGGCCCAGATCTGCTGGAGTCAGTACCTGGTGTTGCGATCACCCGGCTGATGGGCTTGGTGCGTTGCCCATTGGACATGCCGTGGATGTACACGGTGTACTTGGTACCGGGCCGTAGGTTGGCGATGGTCACTACCCGCCGGTCACCGGGCACGGTCATGTTGCGTGTGGCACCTTTGCCGTGTTCCTTGTAGCGCACCAGGAAGGCGTCAAAACCTCGGTCCGCCTTCCAGGCCAAGCGGAGGGACACCGCGGTGACCTTGCTGACCAACACGCTGATCACCCGCTTCAGCTTCACCTTCTCTGTGGAAGCTAAACACACACAGGGGTCTCTTACTGCTGTGGGCTGGGAGAGAGGCACATCCCAGTGGACAAAGACTGAAGAAAGACTGGATAGACTTGGTTTATACTCTCTAGAATTTAGAAGATTGAGAGGGGATCTTATAGAAACTTACAAAATTCTTAAGGGGTAGGACAGGCTAGATGCAGGAAGATTGTTCCCGATGTTGGGGAAGTCCAGGACAAGGGGTCACAGCTTAAGGATAAAGGGGAAATCCTTTAAAACCGAGATGAGAAGAACTTTTTTCACACAGAGTGGTGAATCTCTGGAACTCTCTGCCACAGAGGGTAGTTGAGGCCACTTCATTGGCTATATTTAAGAGGGAGTTAGATGTGGCTAAATGGATCAGGGGGTATGGAGAGAAGGCAGGTATGGGATACTGAGTTGGATGATCAGCCATGATCATATTGAATGGCGGTGCAGGCTCGAAGGGCCGAATGGCCTACTCCTGCACCTAATTTCTATGTTTCTATGTTTCTATGACAATGCTCTCTAATCCTCTCCTATCCGTGTACCTGACCAAATGTCTATTAAACATTGATATAGTATCTGCAACAACCACCTATTCTGGCATCTACACTAGTCTCACCTGCCTGTGTTTGACCCATATCCCTCTTTACCTGTTCTATCCATGTACCTGTCTAATTGTGCCTTAAACATTACGATAGCCCCTGCCTCAACTACATCCTCTGGCAGCTCGTTCCATACACCCAACACCCGCCGTGTTATAGACTGGTACTGAGTGGGGATGATCAGCCATGATCACATTGAATAGCGGTGCTGGTTCGAAGGGCCAAATGGCCTCCTCCTGCACCTATTGTCTATTGATTCGGCAACTATGACCAGAGGTGTGTTATTTCACCCACGTTAAAGGTGAACGTCATGGATTGTCTGAACGAGATCACGTTTTAGGGTCCGTTTCCCTTTGTCAAAGTCGGGTACCTTTGGTGGTGATGAGGGTGGTGAGGGGCTCGGTTTGCCCGCTGGCAGAGACCCCGTACACACGGACCGTGTAGGCTGTGCCAGGCCGCAGACCAGTGACCACAGCAAACCGGACATCCCCGGTCAACGAGACGTTCCGCGTCACGTCGGAGCCTCGGACCCCGTACACGACCAGGAAAGACTCAAAGATCTTCTCCGCCCTCCAGGTGATGCGGAATGAGCCGGCGGTGACTTGTGAGAAGGTGAGGGTGTCCAGTTTCATGGCCTCACTAGGATCGACCTCTGTGGAAGCTGTGGAAGGAACAGACACTGTTGGACGGTAAAGATCTGATGGAGGGGCGTTGATGGATGGGGACGGGGGGGTCATGGCCGTGGGGGGGTAGAGATGGAAGGCAGGGAGATGAGCGAGGGTGGACGGGTGTTCTTTGCACTGGGGGACCAGTGGTGTGTGTCAGGGATTAGTGCCGGGCCCATTGCTGTTGGCAATTTCTATCAATGATTTGAAACAGAATGTACAAGGCATGATTAGCAAGTTTGTAGATGACATTAAAGGGGGTGGTATTATAGATAGTGAAGATGGTTATCAAAATCTGCAGCAAGATCTTGTTCGGTTCGACAAATGGGCTGAGGAATGGTTAATGGAGTTTAATGCAGATAATTGCAAGGTGATGCATTTTGAGAATTTAAACCAGGGAAGAACCTTGCCAATGAACGGCAGGGCTCTGGGGAGTGTTGTGGACCATACGGATCTTGGAGTGTAAGTTCTTAGTTCCTTTGATGTGGATTCATTGGTAGATTGGGGTGGTCAAGAAAGATTTAGGCACATTGGCCGTCAACAGTCAGAGTATTGAGTATAAAAGTTGGGATGTGTATGAAGGAACAGCAGATGCCGGTTTAAGCCAAAGACGGACACAAAATTGTTGGATGAAACATAGAAACATAGAAAATAGGTGCAGGAGGAGGCCATTCGGCCCTTCGAGGCAGCACCGCCATTCATCGTGATCATGGCTGTCCGTGCCGTGCCCGTGCTGGCCTTCTCCCCATATCCCCCGACTCCACTAGCCCCTAGAGCTCTATCTAACTCTCTCTTAAATCCATCCAGTGACTTGGCCCCCACTGCCCTCTGTGGCAGGGAATTCCACAAATTCACAACTCTCTAGGTGAAAAAGTTTTTTCTCACCACAGTCTTAAATGGCCTCCCCTTTATTCTAAGACTGTGGCCCCTGGTTCTGGACTCGCCCAACATTGGGAACATTTTTCCTGCTGAAGAAGACTGAAGAAAGGTCTCGACCCGAAACGTCACCTATTCCTTCTCCCTAGAGATGCTGCCTGTCCGCTGAGTTACTCCAGCATTGTGCATCTATAACAGTTGGGATGTTATGTTGCAGTGGTACACGGCATTAATGGGGGGCCCATTTGAGGTATTGTGTTCAGTTTAAGTCACCAGTCTGTCGGAAATATGCTGTTAAGCTGGGCAGCGTACAGTGAAGGTTCACAATGTTATTGCCAGGGCCACCCAGAGACACAGAGCTACAGGAGAGGTTTGGCCGGCTAGGACTTTACTCGTTGGAGCACAGGAGCATGGTGGTAGATCTGATGGTGCTGTTTAGAATAATGACATGAATAGATAGGGATGCGCAGTCTTTTACCCAGAGTGGGGGGATCAAGGGACAGAGATTATTGGTTTAGATGAGAGTGGAAATATTTAATAGGAATCTGAGGGGCCAGTTCTTTAACACACAACGTTAAAGGTAATGGGCCAAATGCAGGCAGATGGGACACGAGAAGATGGGGCAACTTGGTAGACAAGGGCAAGTTGGGCCCATGGGCTTTCCATGCCGTAACTATGACCAGAGGTGTCTCATTTCACCCACGTTAAAGGTGAAAGTCAGAGATTGTCTGAACAGGATCACTCCCCCAATAGCAAGAATGTCCTTCCTCACATTAGGGGACCAAAACTGCACACAATACTCCAGGTGTGGTCTCACGGGGGCTCTGTACAACTGCAGAAGGACCTCTTTGCTCCGAGACTTAACTCCTCTTGTTAATACAAGATGGTTATCACAATCTACAGCAAGATCTTGTTCGGTTGGTCAGGTGGGCTGAGGAAAGGCTAATGGGGTTTAATGCAGATAATTACAAGGTGATGCATTTTGAGAAGTTAAACCAGGGCAGGACTTTCACAGTCAACGTCATAGATTGTCTGAACGAGATCACGTTTTAGGGTCCGTTTCCCTTTGTCAGTCGGGTACCTTTGGTGGTGATGAGGGTGGTGAGGGGCTCGGTTTGCCCGCTGGCAGAGACCCCGTACACACGGACCGTGTAGGCTGTGCCAGGCCGCAGACCAGTGACCACAGCAAACCGGACATCCCCGGTCAACGAGACGTTCCGCGTCACGTCGGAGCCTCGGACCCCGTACACGACCAGGAAAGACTCAAAGATCTTCTCCGCCCTCCAGGTGATGCGGAATGAGCCGGCGGTGACTTGTGAGAAGGTGAGGGTGTCCAGTTTCATGGCCTCACTCGGATCGACCTCTGTGGAAGCTGTGGAAGGAACAGACACTGTTGGAGGGTGAAGATCTGATGGAGGGGCGTTGATGGATGGGGAGGGGGGGGTCATGGCCGTGGGGGGGGTAGAGATGGAAGGCAGGGAGATGAGCGAGGGTGGACGGGTGTTCTTTGGACTGGGGGTCTGGAGGACCAGTGGTGTGTGTCAGGGATGGGTGACGGGCCCATTGCTGTTGGCCATTTCTATCAATGATTTGAAACAGAATGTACAAGGCATGATTAGCAAGTTTGTAGATGACACTCAAGGGGGTGGTATTATAGATAGTGAAGATGGTTATCAAAATCTGCAGCAAGATCTTGTTCGGTTCAACAAATGGGCTGAGGAATGGCTAATGGAGTTTAATACAGATAATTTGCAAGGTGATGCATTTTGAGAATTTAAGCCAGGGAAGAACCTTGCCAATGAACGGCAGGGCTCTGGGGAGTGTTGTGGAGCATAGGGATCTTGGAGTGTAAGTTCTTAGTTCCTTTGATGTGGATTCTTGGTAGATAGGGTGGTCATCGTCTCCTTTTAGGCACATGGCCTCAACAGTCAGAGTATTGAGTATAAAAGTTGGGATGAAGGAACTGTAGATGCCGGTTTAAGCCAAAGATGGACACAAAATTGTTGGATGAAACATAGAAACATAGAAAATAGGTGCAGGAGGACCCATTCGGCCCTTCGAGGCAGCACCGCCATTCATTGTGATCATGGCTGATCGTCCCCTATCAATAACCCGTGCCTGCCTTCTCCCCATATCCCTTGATTCCACTAGCCCCTAGAGCTCTATCTAACTTTCTCTTAAATCCATCCAGTGATTTGGCCTCCACTGCCCCTGTGGCAGGGAATTCCACAAATTCACAAACTCTCTGGGTGAGCAAAAAGTTTTTTCTCACCCCCAGTCTTAAATGCCCCCCCCCCCCCTTTATTCTAAGACTGTGGCCCCTGGTTCTGGGACTCGCCCAACATTGGGACCATTTTTCCTGCTGAAGAAGACTGAAGAAAGGTCTCGACCCGAAACGTCACCTATTCCTTCTCCCTAGAGATGCTGCCTGTCCGCTGAGTTACTCCAGCATTGTGCATCTATAACAGTTGGGATGTTATGTTGCAGTGGTACACGGCATTAATGGGGGGCCCATTTGAGGTATTGTGTTCAGTTTAAGTCACCAGTCTGTCGGAAATATGCTGCTCAGCTGGGCAGCGTACAGTGAAGGTTCACAATGTTATTGCCAGGGCCACCCAGAGACACTGAGCTACAGGAGAGGTTTGGCCGGCTAGGACTTTACTCGTTGGAGCACAGGAGCATGGTGGTAGATCTGATGGTGCTGTTTAGAATAATGACAGGAATAGATAGGGATGCGCAGTCTTTTACCCAGAGTGGGGGAATCAAGGGACAGAGATTATTGGTTTAGATGAGAGTGGAAATATTTAATAGGAATCTGAGGGGCAGTTCTTTAACACACAACGTTAAAGGTAATGGGCCAAATGCAGGCAGATGGGACTCGAGAAGATGGGGCAACTTGGTAGACAAGGGCAAGTTGGGCCCATGGGCTTTCCATGCCGTAACTATGACCAGAGGTGTCTCATTTCACCCACGTTAAAGGTGAAAGTCAGAGATTGTCTGAACAGGATCACTTCCCCAATAGCAAGAATGTCCTTCCTCACATTAGGGGACCAAAACTGCACACAATACTCCAGGTGTGGTCTCACTAGGGCTCTGTACAACTGCAGAAGGACCTCTTTGCTCCGAGACTTAACTCCTCTTGTTAATACAAGATGGTTATCACAATCTACAGCAAGATCTTGTTCGGTTGGTCAAGTGGGCTGAGGAAAGGCTAATGGAGTTTAATGCAGATAATTACAAGGTGATGCATTTTGAGAAGTTAAACCAGGGCAGGACTTTCACAGTCAACGTCATAGATTGTCTGAACGAGATCACGTTTTAGGCTCCGTCTCCCTTTGTCAAAGTCGGGTACCTTTGGTGGTGATGAGGGTGGTGAGGGGCTCGGTTTGCCCGCTGGTAGAGACCCCGTACACACGGACGGTGTAGGCTGTGCCAGGCTGCAGACCAGTGACCACAGCAAACCGGACATCCCCGGTCAACGAGACGTTCCGCGTCACGTCGGAGCCTCGGACCCCGTACACGACCAGGAAAGACTCAAAGATCTTCTCCGCCCTCCAGGTGATGCGGAATGAGCCGGTGGTGACTTGTGAGAAGGTGAGGGTGTCCAGTTTCATGGCCTCACTCGGATCGACCTCTGTGGAAGCTGTGGAAGGAACAGACACTGTTGGAGGGTGAAGATCTGATGGAGGGGCGTTGATGGATGGGGAGGGGGGGTCATGGCCGTGGGGGGGGGTAGAGATGGAAGGCAGGGAGATGAGCGAGGGTGGACAGGTGTTCTTTGGACTGGAGGACCAGTGGTTTGTGTCAGGGATGGGTGCCGGGCCCATTGCTGTTGGCAATTTCTATCAATGATTTCAAACAGAATGTACAAGGCATGATTAGCAAGTTTGTAGATGACACTCAGGGGGGTGGTATTATAGTTAGTGAATAGACAATAGACAATAGGTGCAGGAGTAGGCCATTCGGCCCTTCGAGCCAGCACCGCCATTCAATGTGATCATGGCTGATCATCCCCAATCAGTACCCTGTTCCTACCTTCTCCCCATATCCCCTGACTCCGCTATCTTTAAGAGCCCTATCTAACTCTCTCTTGAAAGTATCCAGAGAACCGGCCTCCACCGCCCTCTGAGGCAGAGAATTCCACAGACTCACCACTCTCTGTGAGAAAAAGTGTTTCATCGTCTCCGTTCTAAATGGCTTACCCCTTATTCTTAAACTGTGTGACCCCTGGTTCTGGACTCCCCCAACATCGGGAACATGTTTCCTGCCCCTAGCGTGTCCAAACCCTTAATACTTTTATATGCTTCAATAAGATTCCCTCTCATCCTTCTAAACTCCGGAGTGTACAAGCCCAGCTGCTCCATTCTCTCAGCATATGACAGTCCCGCCATCCCGGGAATTAACCTGGTGAACCTACGCTGCACTCCCTCAATAGCAAGAATGTCCTTCCTCAAATTAGGGGACCATAAACTGCACACAATACTCCAGGTGTGGTCTCACTAGGGCCCTGTACAACTGCAGAAGGACCTCTTTGCTCCGAGACTTAACTCCTCTTGTTAATACAAGATGGTTATCACAATCTACAGCAAGATCTTGTTCGGTTGGTCAGGTGGGCTGAGGAATGGCTAATGGGGTTTAATGCAGATAATTACAAGGTGATGCATTTTGAGAAGTTAAACCAGGGCAGGACTTTCACAGTCAACGTCATAGATTGTCTGAACGAGATCACGTTTTAGGCTCCGTGTCCCTTTGTCAAAGTCGGGTACCTTTGGTGGTGATGAGGGTGGTGAGGGGCTTGGTTTGCCCGCTGGCAGAGACCCCGTACACACGGACCGTGTAGGCTGTGCCAGGCCGCAGACCAGTGACCACAGCAAACCGGACATCCCCGGTCAACGAGACGTTCCGTGTCACGTCGGAGCCTCGGACCCCGTACACGACCAGGAAAGACTCAAAGATCTTCTCCGCCCTCCAGGTGATGCGGAATGAGCCGGTGGTGACTTGTGAGAAGGTGAGGGTGTCCAGTTTCATGGCCTCACTCGGATCGACCTCTGTGGAAGGAACAGACAGTATTGGAGGTGTAGTTTCTGGTGCAGGTGGCGTTGATCAATGGGGAGCTTTTATTCCATATTCTTCCCAGAAGTTATCGGGCAACTGAACCGTCCTCTCACCAACTAGAGAGCGTATCTGACCTCCCATCTACCTCATTGGAGACCCTTGCACTATCTTTCATTGGACAACTCCACTATATCTTGCATCAAACATCATTCCCTTTATACTGTATCTGTACACTGTGGACGTCTTGAATGGAACCATGTGTAAGAAAGAACCGCAAATGCTGGTTTATATCGAAAGTGGACACAAAATGCCCAGGTAACTCAGCAGGTGAGGCAGCGTCTCTAGAGAGAAGGAATGGGCGACGTTTCGGGTCGAGACCCTTCTTCAGACTGATGTCAGGGGTGGGGGCGGGACAGAGATTGCATGTAGTCGGATACAGTCAGACCGGTGTGAGAACTGGGCAGGGGGAGGGGATGGAGGGAGAGGGAAAGCAAGGGCTATCTGAAGTTAGAGAAGTCAATGTTCGTACCGCTGGGGTGTAAACTACCCAAGTGAAATATGAGGTGCTGCTCCTCCAATTTGCGGTGGGACTCACTCTGACAATGGAGGAGGCCCAGGACAGAAAGGTCAGATTGGGAATGGGAGAGGGGAGTTGAAGTATGTTAGCTTTCATTGCAAAAGGATTTGAGTATAGGAGCAGAGAGGTTCTACTGCAGTTGTACAGGATCTTGGTGAGACCACACCTGGAGTATTGCGTACAGTTTTGGTCTCCAAATCTGAGGAAGGACATTATTGCCATAGAGGGAGTGCAGAGACGGTTCACCAGACTGATTCCTGGGATGTCAGGACTGTCTTATGAAGAAAGACTGGATAGACTTGGTTTATACTCTCTAGAATTTAGAAGATTGAGAGGGGATCTTATAGAAACTTACAAAATTCTTAAGGGGTTGGACAGGCTAGATGCAGGAAGATTGTTCCCGATGTTGGGGAAGTCCAGGACAAGGGGTCACAGCTTAAGGATAAAGGGGAAATCCTTTAAAACCGAGATGAGAAGAACTTTTTTCACACAGAGAGTGGTGAATCTCTGGAACTCTCTGCCACAGAGGGTAGTTGAGGCCAGTTCATGGGCTATATTTAAGAGGGAGTTAGATGCGGTCCTTGTGGCTAAGGGGATCAGGGGGTATGGAGAGAAGGCAGGTACGGGATACTGAGTTGGATGATCAGCCATGATCATATTGAATGGCGGTGCAGGCTCGAAGGGCCGAATGGCCTACTCCTGCACCTAATTTCTATGTTTCTATGTTTCTAAGTGCTGGGTCACCGGGAGATCAGGTTGGTTAAGGCGGACTGAGCGGAGGTGTTGGGGGAAACAATCGCCGATGTACAGAAAAAACCAGTGACAATTTAATGTAATCATGTATTGTCTTTCCACAGACTGGATAGCATGCAAGGGAATGGCTTTTCACTGTACCTCGTTGCATGTGGCAATGGTAAACTAAATATTCACAGTTTACAAGGTCATGCATTATTCACAAATGGCATGAATGCAGTTTGAAAACAGCGACCACCAGATTACTGTGTTGTCAGCCTTATCCGCGACACTCTCTACCCCGCCCCCCCTCACCCTCCCTTTTCCCTTCACCCACCCCCTCTCCCTCTGCCCCCCGTGGCGACCAGCATTAACGGATGGCCTCCAGAGTCACTATAGAAGTCGGGAGGTCGTGTCACAGAGATCCACAATGTTGGTGAGGCCACATTTGCAGTGTGGTGTTGAGATTTGGGCACCATGTTATCGGGAAGATCTTCAGAGAAGATTTAGGTGGATGTTGCCAGGACTAGTGAGTGCGAGCTACAGGGAGAGGTTGGGCAGACTGGCACCTTGTTCCTTGGAGCGCAGGAGGATGAGGACTTTGATCTTACAGAGCTGTATAAGATCACGAGAGGAATTGATAGGGTACATGCACAGACTTTTCCCCAGAGTAGGGGAATTAAGAATCAGAGACCGTAGGTTTAAGGTGAGAGGGGGGAAGATTTAACTGAAGCTAGTGGGGGGCAACTGTGGATTCCACAGAGGGTGGTGGGTGTATGGAACAAGCTGCTAGAGGAGGCAGTTAAGCCAGGTACTCCCACAACATTTAACAATCATTTGGACAGGTACATGGATAGGACAGGTTTAGAGGGATATGGGTCAAACGCAGGCAGGGGGGATTCGAGTACATGGGATATCTTGACCGGCAAGTTCAAGTTCAAGAGAGTTTATTATCATGTGTCCCTGATGGGACAATGCAATTCTTGCTTTGTTTCAGCGCAACAGAACATAGTAAGCATGAATACAGAACAGATCAGTGTGTCCATATACCATTATATACGTGAATACACACAAATTCATTTCACTTGTACTTTATGTGCAATGTGACGAATAAAACTGTATTGTATTGTATGAATAAATAAACTGATAGTGCAAATAACAGATAATGGGCTATTAATGTTCAGAGTTTTGGCCGAGCCAGGTTTAATAGCCTCCAGAACAAGGAGTAATAGTTTAAGGATAAGGGGGACATCCTTTAGGACCGAGATGAGGAAAACATTTTTCACACAGAGAGTGGTGAATCTGTGGAATTCTCTGCCACAGAAGGTAGTTGAGGCCACACAGTTCGTTGGCTATATTTAAGAGGGAGTTAGATGTGGCCCTTGTGGCTAAGGGGATCAGGGGGTATGGAGAGAAGGCAGGGATGGGATACTGAGTTGGATGATCAGCCATGATCATATTGAATGGCGAATGGTGCTGGCTCGAATGGCCGAATGGCCTACTGCTGCACCGATTTGCTATGTTTCTATGGCTGTGGGGAAGTAGCTATTCCTGAACCTGGCTGCTGAAGGGCCTGCTTCCGCGCTGTGTGACCCTATGTCACCGCATTCTCCCTCTCAGGGGACACGCGGGCACCGACATGTGCCTGGAAGATGGACAACAGTTGACTTGGGTAGACTGTCTGTTACCTGGACAGCAGGCAATGGACAATAGGCCACTCGGCCCTTCGAGCCAGCACCGCCATTCACTGTGATCATGGCTGATCATCCCCAATCAGTACCCCGTTCCTGCCTTCTCCCCTGACTCCGCTATTTTTAAGAGCCCTATCCAGCTCTCTCTTGAAAGTATCCAGTGAACCGGCCTCCACCGACCTCTGAGGCAGAGAATTCCACAGGGTAAGAAAGAATTGCAGATGCTGGTTTAAATCGAAGGTAGATACAAAAATGCTGGAGTAACTCCGCGAGCGAGGCGACATCTCGGGAGGGAAGGAATGGGCGACGTTTCGGGATGAGATGAAGAAGGGTCTCGACCCGAAACGTCCTTCATTCCTTTCCTCCAGAGACGCTGCCTCCCCTGCTGAGTTACTCCAGCCTTTTGTGTCTACCTATGAATGGGTACCTTGAGGCTGATCTATCTTTTCCCTTGATCGATGCGGAAGGGTTTACTGACCGAGATGGGTTCTGTAATATAAATGGAGGGACTGTGGGATGCCCGGTACCTTTGGTGGTGATGAGGGTGGTGAGGGGCTTGGTTTGCCCGCTGGCAGAGACCCCGTACACACGGACGGTGTAGGCTGTGCCAGGCCGCAGACCAGTGACCACAGCAAACCGGACATCCCCGGTCAACGAGACGTTCCGCGTCACGTCGGAGCCTCGGACCCCGTACACGACCAGGAAAGACTCAAAGATCTTCTCCGCCCTCCAGGTGATGCGGAATGAGCCGGCGGTGACTTGTGAGAAGGTGAGGGTGTCCAGTTTCATGGCTTCACTCGGATCGACCTCTGTGGAAGGAACAGTCACTGTTGGAGGGTGTACAAAGATAGAAAAAAAATCCTGGAGAAACTCAGCGGGTGAGGCAGCATCTATGGAGCGAAGGAAATAGGCGACGTTTTGGGTTGAGACCCTTCTTCAGACTGATGTGGGGGTGGGGGCGGGAAGAGGAAAGGACGAGGCGGAGACAGTGGGCTGTGGGAGAGCTGGGAATGGGAGGGGAAGGAGGGAGAAAGCTGAAATTGGAGAAGTCAATGTTCATACCGCTGGGGTGTAAACTCCCCAAGCATAATATGAGGTGCTGCTCCTCCAATTTACGGTGGGACTCACTCTGGCCCAGGACAGAAAGGTCGGATTGGGAATGGGAGGGGGAGTTGAAGTGCTGAGACACCGGGAGATCAGGTTGGTTATTGCGGACTGAGCGGAGGTGTTGTTGGAGTGTGTAGTTTGTGATGGAGTGGCTTTGATCGATGGGGAAGCTCTTATTACATATTCTTCCCAATTAACTGAATCATCCAATCACAAACTGGAGAGCGGCCCTGACCTCCCATCTACTTAATTGTAGACCCTCGCACTATCATTAGACTCGACCGGACTTGTTCTTGCACTAAACATCATCCCATTCATATTATATCTGGTGTGAATGCAGTTTTCAAACAGCGACCATCATATCACCAGCCGCACTGGTGAGTAAGGCAAGGCAGCACCTTTACCACCTCAGGCTGCTGAGGAAATTCAGAGTCTCTCTGAGGATCCTCCAGTGCTTCTACTCTGGGCTGTAGAAAGCATCTTGTCCGGGAACATCACAATCTGGTTTGGGAACAGCTCTGCCCAGGACAAGAAGGCTCTGCAGAGAGTAGTGCGTTCGGCCGAACACACCATGGGCACTACACTCGACCCCCTGCAGGACCTATACACCAGGAGGTGCAGATTGAGAGCCAGCAACATTATGGGGGACCCCTACCCCCCCAGCAACGGACTGTTCCAGCTGCTACGGTCAGGCAAACGCCTCCGCTGTCATGCTGTGAAAACTGAGAGGATGAGACAGAGTCGCTGCCTCAAAAAGGCTGGCAGTATCATCAAAGACCCACACCATCCTGGCCACACACTCATCTCCCTGCTACCTTCAGGTAGAAGGTACAGGAGCCTGAAGACTGCAACAACCAGGTTCAGGAATAGCTACTTCCCCACAGCCATCAGGCTAGTAAACCTGGCTCAGACAAAACTCTGATTATTAACAACCACTTTCTGTTATTTGTACTTGACCAGTTTATTTATTCATGTGTGTATATATTTATATTATGGTATATGGACACACTGATCTGTTCTGTGGTCAATGCCTACTGTGTTCTGTGTGGTGAAGCAAAGCAAGAATGTTATTGTCCTATACAGGGACACATGACAATAAACTCACTTGGACTTGAACTTGAGTTTCTTCCCACAGGCCGTCAGGATTGTAAACTCTGATCTCACCAGAGACTAATTTACTGTTGTGCTGTGCCTCTTGTAAAACAATATTTTCTAATATATAAATACTGACTGTTCTATTCTGTTCAGTTATTTTGCACAATCCGCAGGCATTGCCACTTGCATTTCACTGTACATCTTGTATGTGTATGTGACAAATAAACTTGGCTTGACTACTGCGTTATCAGCCTTATCAACGACACTCTCGTTTGCAGGCGCTGCTCGTCCAATTTTGGCTGGGTCTCACTCTGACAGTGGAGGAGGCCCAGGACAGAACGGTCAGATTGGGAATGGGAGGGGGAGTTACCGGGTCAAGGCAGACTAGACTAAGGTGTGGTGTGCCGGACAGGTGAGAGACCAAGGGGAAGACTGGTGGGTGAAGGCAGGGTGGGGGGGGGGGGGGGGGGGGGCAAGACAGTGAACTTCACTTCACCCGTCCAAAAGCAGACGCACTCGATGATGAATATCCCCATCTGCCGAGCAGCAGGGCTGGCACCAGGGAATAAATCGCTGGCCAGCTCCACTCCAGATGCTGCCATTCCTCTGTGCAGACGTTAAAGATGAAGGGGAGGAAAGATTGTTATTGGATGGAAAATCTGCATTGATTAGTGGCGCCCCTCTGTTTTTTCTGTCACACATATTAGTGATCTGGAAGGAAGGATGGGTGATCTAATCAGCCCCTTTGCCAATGTCGTGCAAGCGTGCACAGTGAGGCAGATGTGTAAAGATGCCGCGTGGTAGAGAGTCACAGTCGTGGGGGGGTAAGAGAGTACTGGTTTGATTAGTACGGGTATCAGGGGAGAAGGTGGGAGAATGGGGTTAGGAGGGAGAGATACATCAGCCATGGTTGAATGGCAGCGTAGACTTGATGGGCCGAATGGTCGAATTCTTCTCCTATCATAGGAACTCGCAGTCAATGAGGGACAGGTGAGTGGGGGGGGGACCCCACCCCCAGATGAGTCTGGGGTAGACAGGTGAGTCGGGGGGGACAGGTGAGTCGGGGGGGGGCAGGTGAGTCGGGGGGGGGAGGGGGCAGGTGAGTCGGGGGGGAGGGGCAGGTGATTTCGGGGGGGGAGGGGCAGGTGAGTCGGGGGGGGAGGGCAGGTGGAGTCTGGGGGAGGGGCAGGTGAGTCTGGGGGGACAGGTGAGTCTGGGGGACAGGTGAAATTCCTCGTGGTTGGGGACAGGTGAGTCGGGGAGGGGCAGGTGAGTCGGGGGGGGCAGGTGAGAGGGGGGGACAGGGTGGAATACAGGGGAGGGGGGGCAGGTGAGTCGGGGAGGGGCAGGTGTGAGGGGGGGGGGGCAGGTGAGTCGGGGGGGCAGGTGAGTCCAGCGGGAGCAGGTTACCTGTGGAGGCCTCGGTGGTGAGCGGTGCTGAGGCACAGGTGAGTCGGGGCAGGTGAGTCGGGGCAGTGAGTTCGGGGCAGGTGAGTCGGGGACACAGGGTGCAGGTCGGGGGACACAGGTGAGGTCAGGTAGGGGCAGGTGAGTCCGGTGGGGTGAGCAGGTTACCTGTGGAGGGCCTCGGTGGTGAGCGGTGCTGAGGCACAGGTGAGTCGGGGGGGGGGTCAGGGCAGGGGTGAGTCGGGGAGGGGCAGGTGAGTTCTGGGGGGGACAGGTGAGTCGGGAGGGGCAGGCGAGTCGAGGCGGGGGGGTGAGTTGGGGGGGAGGGGCAGGTGAGTCGGTAGGAGGGGCAGGTGAGTCGGGGGAACAGGTGAGTCGGGGAGGGGCAGGTGAGTCGGGGGGGAGGGGCAGGTGAGTCAGGTAGGGGCAGGTGAGTCGGGGAGGGGCAGGTGAGTCCAGCGGGAGCAGGTTACCTGTGGAGGCCTCGGTGGTGAGCGGTGCTGAGGCACAGGTGAGTCGGGGAGGGGCAGGTGAGTCGGGGAGGGAAAGGTGAGTCGGGGTAGGGCAGGTGAGTCACAGGGGTAGGGGCAGGTGAGTCAGGTAGGGGCAGGTGAGTCCAGCGGGAGCAGGTTACCTGTGGAGGCCTCGGTGGTGAGCGGTGCAGAGGCACAGGTGAGTCGGGGCAGGTGAGTCAGGGGAGGGGGGGAGGGGACAGGTGAGTCGGGGGGGGACACAGGTGAGTCGGGGAGGGGAAGGTGAGTCCGGTAGGGGCAGGTGAGTCCAGCGGGATCAGGTTACCTGTGGAGGCCTCGGTGGTGAGCGGTGCGGAGGCACAGGTGAGTCGGGGGGGGGGGGGGGCAGGTGAGTCGGGGAGGGGACAGGTCGGAGGGGGGGACACAGGTGAGCGGTCGGGGACACAGGTGAGTCGGGGGGGGCAGGTGAGTCTGGGGGGGGAAGGTGAGTCGGGGGGGGAGGGGCAGGTGAGTCCAGCGGGAGCAGGTTACCTGTGGAGGCCTCGGTGGAGAGCGGTGCTGAGGCACAGGTGAGTCGGGGGGGGGGGGGGGGGGGGGCAGGTGAGGGGGGGGGGAAGGGGAAGGTGAGTCGGGGGGGGGAGGGGCAGGTGAGTCTGGGGGGGCAGGTGAGTCCAGCGGGAGCAGGTTACCTGTGGAGGCCTCGGTGGTGAGCGGTGCTGAGGCACAGGTGTGTCGGGGAGCGCAGGTGGGTCTGGGGACACAGGAGAGTCGGGGAGGTGGGGGGAGGAGAGTGGGGGAGGGCAGGTGAGTCCAGCGGGAGCAGGTTACCTGTGGAGGCCTCGGTGGTGAGCGGTGCGGAGCGGCCGGTGTCGGTCACCCCGTGGAGAGTGATGGTGTAGCGGGTGGAAGGGTTCAGTCCCGTGATCCGTGCGTGGCGGAGGTCCCCGCTCACGGTGACGTTCCGCGTCTCCGGGCCCACAGCTCGGTACTCCACCAGGAACCAGGCGTAGCCCCCCGTCGACTCCCACCACACCCGCAGCGAACTCGCCGTGACATTGGACACAGTCAGAGCGGAGATTGCTGGGGACACTGCTGGGGGCAAAGGGGGAGAGAGGCGGGGGGGAGGAGGGGGGGGGGGGGGGGGGGGGGGGGGGGAGGAGGGGGGGGGGGAGGGGGGGGGGGGGGGGTGGGGGGGGGGAGGGGGGGAGGGGAGAGAGAGAGGTGGAGGGGGGGGGGGGGGGGGGAAGGGGGGGAGAGAATGTGGGGTAATGTGGGGGGGAGAGAGTGGAGGGGGGAGATGGGGGGGGCGGGCGGGAGAGGAGTGAGAGAGAGGTGGGGAGGTGGGGAGAGAGAGAGTCACAAAGTGGAGGAGTTAGAGGATAGAGAGAGTAAGGGGGTAGAGTGTCGGGGGGTAGTGTGATGGAGAGGGAGAATGGGCGAGGGGAGAGAGGGCGAGTCAGAGGGAGGGAAATGTCCGTTAATATCTCTACCTCACTGCTCCCAACTCTCTCATCACCTCCCTCCCCTCTCTCTCACCCCTCCCTCCCCCCACATCACCCACCCCCCTCTCCTTCTCTCCCTCCCTCCCACATCACCCACTCCCTCTCCTTCTCTCCCTCCCTCCCTCCCACATCACCCACCATTTCCCCCCACCCCCACCCTTGCCTGGCGGAATGAGGGGTGGGTCCGTTCTACGGTACCTGCGGTGGTGAAGTGGGTGGTGAGGGGCTGTGTCCGCTTGGTCCCCGAGATCCCGTAGATATAGATGGTGTATTTGGTGGATGGAAGGAGACCAGCGATGAGGTACCATCGCTTCCCGCCCGGCACCGTCACGTTCTGTGTCTCCTCCGACCCCTGCACCTTGTACTGGATCAGGTAGGAGTCAAAGGTGGTGAGTGTTGTCCAGGTGAGGCGGGCCGAGTTGGCCGTGGGGTCAGACGCCGACAGGCTGCCCAGTCCAGCGCTGGCTTTGTCCGTGGTGGCTGTAGATAGAGACCAGAGGTATTATAGACCATAGACAACAGGTGCAGGAGTCGGCCATTCGGCCCTTCGAGCCAGCACCGCCATTAACTGTGATCATGGATGATCATCCACAATCAGTACCCCGTTCCTGCCTTCTCCCCATATCCCCTGACTCCACTATCTTTAAGAGCCCTATCTAGCTCTCTATTGAAAGTATCCAGAGAACCCGCCTCCACCGCCCTCTGAGGCAGAGAATTCCACAGACTCACCTCTGTGTGAATTGACCTCGTGAAACCTACGCTGCGTAAATGTAGGTCCTTCTGCGTTTGTACAGAGCCCTGGTGAGACCACACTTGGCGTATTGTGTGCAGTTTTGGTCTCCAAATTTGAGGAAGGGATTCTTGCTATTGAGGGAGCGCAGCGTAGGTTCACCAGGTTAATTCCCGGGATGGCGGGACTGTCATATGCTGAGAGAATGGAGCGGCTGGGCTTGTACACTTTGGAGTTTAGAAGGATGAGAGGAGATATTATTGAAACATTTTAGATTATTAAGGGATTGGACACGCTAGAGGCAGGAAACATGTTCCAGATGTTGGGGGAGTCCAGAACCAGGGGACCACACAGTTTAAGAATAAGGGGTGGGCTATTTAGAACATAGAAACATAGAAATTAGGTGCAGGAGTAGGCCATTCGGCCCTTCGAGCCTGCACCGCCATTCAATATGATCATGGCTGATCATCCAACTCAGTATCCCGTACCTGCCTTCTCTCCATACCCCCTGATCCCCTTAGCCACAAGGCCCACATCTAACTCCCTCTTAAATATAGAACGGAGGTGAGGAAACACTTTTTCACACAGAGAGTTGTGAATCTGTGGAATTCTCTGCCTCAGAGGGCGGTGGAGGCAGGTTCTCTGGATACTTTCAAGAGAGAGTTAGATAGGGCTCTTAAAGATAGCGGAGTCAGGGGATATGGGGAGAAGGCAGGAACGGGGTACTGATTGTGGATGATCAGCCGTGATCACGTTGAATGGCGGTGCTGGCTGGAAGTCTATTGTTTGTGTCACTATCTGTGTGGAAAAGTTTTATCTGTATTCAGTGGGTTTTGAAGACAGGAATGTTCGAACAACAACTGCCGGACAAAATTGTCGGACAAAACAACGTCTCTTGGCTCGCCCACAACAGCCGGGGGTAATGCTGGAGGCTTCACTGGCTGCATCTGGAGGACCAGCGCCCACTATGGGCACCGGAGCCACAGCGACGGCGCCTTCAGGGATGAGCGGTCGTGGCTGCGTTCCCAGCAAGAGGGGAGGGGTAGCCGGGATCATGTGGAGAGGCTGTAGCAACTGGGAAAACTTTCCACAGCAGAGGGACTTAGAGGATTGCAGTTTCCAGGGAGAGTTCTGGACGTAGCCGAGGCCATCGCAAAAACCAACCTCCCTTCCACTGACTCCATCTACACCTCCCCAAGACCGGCGGCATTATCAAGGACCAGCCTCATCCCTGGTCGCTCCCTCTTCACCCCTCTCCCATCAGGCAAGAGTTACAGTATTTAAAAACCGCACACCTCCAGATTCATGGATAGCTTCCTCTCGGCTGTTATCATGCAACTGAACGACGCGCTCACCAACTGGAGAGCAGTTATAACCTAACATCTACCTGATTGGAGACCCTTGAACTATCTGTAATTGAGCTTTGCTGAACTTTAGACAATAGACAACAGGTGCAGGAGTAGAGGCCATTCGGCCTTTCGAGCCAGTACCGCCATTCAATGTGATCAAGGATGATCATCCACAATCAGTACCCCGTTCCTGCCTTCTCCCCTGACTCCACTATCTTTAAGAGCCCTATCTAGCTCTCTCTTGAAAGTATCCAGAGAACCAGCCTCCACCGCCCTCTGAGGCAGAGAATTCCACAGACTCACCACTCTCTGTGAGAAAAAGTGTTTCTCCTTTGATCTTGCCCTGAGCTCCACTCCCGTTATCATGTATCTGTACACTATGGACGGCTTGATTGTAAGCATGTACAGTGTCTCCACTGAGAAAAATCCACTAAAAGCTTTTCACTTGAACCCTGTGTAAAAATACACTTGGCCCATACATCTCATTGAAAGTTTCCCCCTCTCACTTTACAGCACTTGAAATGTCCACACTGGGGAAAAATATTCTGACTGTCTATCCCATCTATCCCTCTCATCATTTTATACACTTCTATTAAGCTCCGACGCTAAGGGGAAACCAACCCAAGTTTGGCCAAACTCTTCCTGGTGCTAATATCCTTTAATCCAGGCAGCATTCTGGTAAACTTACTAAAGAGCGAAAGGCCTGGATAGATTTAATGTGGAGAGGATGTTTCCACTAGTGAGAGAGTCGAAGACAGGAGGCCACAGCCTCAGAGTAAAATGATATGCCTTCACAAAGGAGACGAGGAGGAATTTGTTTAATCAGAGGGTGGTGAATCTGTGGGATTCATCTCCACAGACGGCTGTGGAGGACAAGTCATTGGATATTTTTAAAGGGGGTTTGATAGGTTCTTGATTAGTGCGGGTGTCAGGGGTTATGGAGAGAAGGCAGGAGAATGGGGTTGAGAGGGAAATATAGATCAGCCATGATTGAATAGCGGAGTAAACTTCATGGGCAGAATGGTCTAATTCTGCCATTTTCTAGAGAGGTGCTGGCTGGCATTCTCTGCCTCAGAGGCCGGTTCTCTGGATGCTTTCAAGAGAGAGTTAGATAGAGCTCTTAAAGATAGCGGAGTCAGGGTATATGGGGAGAAGGCAGGAACGGGGTACTGATTGGGGATGATCAGCCATGATCACATTGAATGGCGGTGCTGGCTCGAAGGGCCGAATGGCCTCTACTCCTGCACCTATTGTATATTGCCAGATGAGTACTCCAGCACTTTGTGTCGACCTTGGGCATAAGAGCCGGGAACATTTGAACGGAACTTCCTCTGTACTCGATCTTTGGTGAGGGGGCGGGCGGGGGC
This sequence comes from Leucoraja erinaceus, assembly GCF_028641065.1. NCBI lineage: Eukaryota > Metazoa > Chordata > Chondrichthyes > Rajiformes > Rajidae > Leucoraja > Leucoraja erinaceus. The sequence goes on from NW_026575627.1 coordinate 163,635, forward strand.
AAGACAAGGTTACCTTGAGACTTGAAGCACCTCCCTACCCGTCCCCCCTCCCCACTTGAAAGGGACGGTGCCTTTCCAATTGATGTAACACTTGCCAATTGCCGAAGGGCATTGATTTAAGAGGATTGGCAGACACAACAATGGCCGCATGTGGAAACATTTTCAGGCGACGCACGCTAACAGGATCAGTCAAATTCCAACAGTAAATTGTTTAAGTGCTGGCATGCTCATCAGCCAAAATTGAAGCCGTACATTTACTGTATAATTTTATATGCCGTTTGTTCTACTCTTGTACATTTGCTTTTAATAAATTAGAAAATGAAAATATTTTTTTTTAAAAAGAGAGAAAGGTGCAGAGAAGATTTACGAGGATGTCGCCTGGATGTTCTGTGGGAAGACGTTGTGTAGGCTGTGTCTCTATTCCTTGGAGCTCAGGAGGATGAGCGGGAATCTTATAGAGGTGTACAAAATCATGAGAGGAATAGATCGGGTAGATGCACAGAGTCTCTTGCCCAGAGTAGGGGAATCGAGGACCAGAGGACATGGGTTCGAGGTGAATGGGGAAAGTTTTATTAGGAACCTGAAGGGTAACTTTTTCACACAGAGGGTGGTGGGTGTATGGAACAAGCTGCCTGAGGAGGTAGTTGAGGCTGGGGCTATTGCAAAGGTTAAGAAACATTTAGACAGGTACATGGATAGGACAGGTTTGGAGGGATATGTGCGATATACAGGGAGATGGGACTAGTGTAGCCAGTAGACAATAGGTGCAGGAGTAGGCCATTCGGCCCTTCGAGCCAGCACCGCCATTCACTGTGATCATGGCTGATCATCAACAATCAGTACCCCGTTCCTGCCTTCTCCCCATATCCCCTGACTCCTCTATCTTTAAGAGCTATCTTTAAGAGCTCTATCTAACTCTTTTAAGAGCTATATCTAAGATGGGGCATGGAGCAAAGAGGTCTTTCTGCAGTTCTACGGGGCCCTAGTGAGACCGCATCTGCAGTTTTGGTCCCCTAATTTGAGGAAGGACATTCTTGTTATTGAGGGAGCGCAGCGTAGGTTCACCAGGTTAATTCCCGGGATGGTGGAACTGTCATATGCTGAGAGAATGGAGCGGCTGAGCTTGTACACTCAGGAGTTTAAAAGGATGAGAGGGGATCTTATTGAAACATATAAAATTGTTAAGGGTTTGGTCACGCTAGTGTCAGGAAACATATTCCCAGTGTTGGGGGAGTCCAGAACCAGGGGCCACAGTTTAAGAATAAGGGGAAAGCCATTTAGAACGGAGACGAGGAAACGGTTTTTTCACCCTGAGAGTTGTGAGTCCGTGGAATTCTCTGCCGCAGAGGGCGGTGGTGGCCAGTTCTCTGGATACTTTCAAGAGAGAGCTAGATAGGGCTCTTAAAGATAGCGGAGTCAGTGGATATGGGGAGAAGGCAGGAACGGGGTACTGATTGGGGATGATCAGCCATGATCACATTGGAATGGCGGTGCTGGCTCGAAGGGCCGAATAGACGACGGATAATAGACAATAGGTGCAGGAGTAGGCCATTCGGCCCAGGGAATGGCCTACACCTCTCACATATCTGTATTAAACTCCATCAGCCATTCCTCAGCCCACTTGACCAATTGATCAAGACCCTGCTGTAACCTTTGATGACCAGAGTCACTATCCATGACAGCACCCAGTTTAGGGTCAGTTCTGATGGGTCAGCGGCTGAGTTACCTGTGGTGGTGAGGGGCTTGGTCCGCTGGCCGGAGGTGACCCCGAACAGGTGGAGGGTGTAGGTGGTACCGGCCCCGAGGCCAGAGATGACCGTGAACCTCAGGTCTCCGGTCACCTTGACCTTCCGCACGGCCTTCGAGCCCTCCACGGTGTAGTGGACGAGGAAGGAGTCAAACTGCAGGTCCGTGGTCCACACCAGCCGCAGGGAGGTGTCCGTGATGTCCGTCACAACCAACGTGTCCGCTTTCCCGAACCTGGTCTTCTCCAGCGCCGCTGGGCGGGAAAGGAGGTCGGAATAAGGGGGGTTGAAAGGGGGGGTCGTGAGGGAGCGCCGCGCTGTGGGAGGGGCGATGAGGGAGCGCCGCACTGTGCGGGAGGGGCGGTGAGGGAGGCCGCACCGTGGGAGGGGAGTGAGGGAGCGCCGCACCGTGGGAGGAGGAAGCGCCACGCTGTGGGAGGGGCAATAGTGAGGGAGCGCCGCGCTGTGGGAGGAGGAAGCGCCACGCTGTGGGAGGGAGGGAGGGAGCCGCCGCACTGTGGGAGGGGCGATGAGGGAGCGCCGCACTGTGTGGGAGGGGCGGTGAGGGAGCGCCGCGCTGTGGGAAGGGGCGGTGAGGGAGCGCCGCGCCGTGGGAGGGGCGGTGAGGGAGCGCCGCACTGTGGGGGAGGAGGAATGAGGGAGCGCCGCGCTGTGGGAGGGGCGGTGAGGGAGCGCCGCACTGTGTGGGAAGGAGGAGTGAGGGAGCGCCGCACTGTGGGGGGGGCAGTGAGGGAGCGCCGCGCTGTGGGAAGGAGGAATGAGGGAGCGCCGCCTGTGGGAGGGGCGGCGGTGAGGGAGCCCCACACTGTGGGAGGAGGGAGCGCCACGCTGTGGGGGGGGGCGGTGAGGGAGCGCCGCGCTGTGGGAGGAGGAGTGAGGGAGCGCCGCACTGTGGGGGAGGGGCGGTGAGGGAGCGCCGCACCGTGGGAGGGGGCAGTGAGGGAGCGCCACACTGTGGGAGGGGCAGTGAGGGAGCGCCGCACTGTGGGAGGGGGGGCAGTGATGGAGCGCCGCGGTGGGAGGGGCGCGGTGAGGGAGCGCCACGCTGTGGGAGGGGCAGTGATGGAGCGCCGCGCTGTGGGAGGGGCGCTGGGGAGCGCCACACTGTGGGGAGGGGCGGTGAGGGGGAGCGCCGCGCTGTGGGAGGGGCGAGTGAGGGAGCGCCGCGCTGTGTATGGGGGCAGTGAGGTGGAGGTGGGGCGCGGGGAGGGAGCGCCGCACTGTGGGAGGGGCAGAGTGAGGGAGCGCCGCGCTGTGGGAGGGGCGGTGAGGGAGCGCCTCACTGTGGGAGGGGCGGTGAGGGGGAGCGCCACGCTGTGGGAGGGAGGAGTGAGGGAGCGCCACGCTGTTGGGGAGGGGCGGTGAGGGAGCGCCGCACCGTGGGAGGGGCAGTGAGGGAGCGCCACACTGTGGGAGGGGCAGCATTGAGGGAGCGCCGCACTGTGGGAGGGGCAGTGAGGGAGCGCCACACTGTGTGGGAGGGGCAGTGAGGGAGCGCCGCGCTGTGGTGGGAGGAGGAGTGAGGGAGCGCCGCGCTGTGGGAGGAGGAGGGGAGGGAGGGAGCGCCGCACTGTGGGAGGGCAGTAGTGAGGGAGCGCCGCACTGTGTGGGAAAGGGCGGTAGTGAGGGAGCGCCGCACTGTGGTGGGAGGGGCGGTGAGGGAGCGCCACGCTGTGGGAGGGGCGGTGAGGGAGCGCCGCGCAGTGGGAAGGAGGAGTGAGGGGAGCGCCGCACTGTGGGGGAGAGGCGGTGAGGGAGCGCCGCACTGTGGAGAGGGGACGGTGAGGGAGCGCCGCGCTGTGGGAAGGAGGAGTGAGGGAGCGCCGCGCCGTGGAAGGGGCAGTGAGGGAGCGCCGCGCCGTGGGGGGGGCGGTGAGGGAGCGCCGCACTGTGGGAGGAGGAGTAGTGAGGGAGCGCCGCACTGTGGGGAGAGGAGGTAGTGAGGGAGCGCCGCGCCGTGGGAAGGAGGAGCGAGGGAGCGCCGCGCTGTGGGGGAGGGGCAGTGAGGGAGCGCCGCGCTGTGGGGGAGGGCGGTGAGGGGAGCGCGCGCGCTGTGGGGGAGGGGCAGTGATGGAGCGCCGCGCTGTGTGGGAGGGGCGGTGAGGGAGCGCCGCGCCGTGGGAGGGAGGATAGTGAGGGGCGGGTGTACTGCGGCGAGCGAGGGTCAGCGATGGAGATGACCCATAGAGACCCCCCCCCGCCCCCTCTCCCCGGGGCCGGTCGGTACCTGTGGCGGCGACCAGCGAGTAGGGTTTGGTCCGCCGGCCACCCTCTATCCCGTACAGCCGGAACGAGTAGCGGGTCCCCGGCGCCAGGCCGCCGAGCAGGACCGACTGGAAGCGGCCGCGGACCGAGCGCTCCATCCAGCGGCCCGAGCTGCCCGCCGGCCGATATTGCACCAGCACCGAGTCAAAGCTGCCGCCCGCCACCCGCCAGCCCAGCCGCAGGCTCCGAGCCGTCACCTCCCTCGTCGCCACATCCCACAGCACGGCCACTCCCGCGGCTGGGGGGGGGAGAGAGGAGAGTGAGGGAGCCCTCCCCACAGCGTGGCACCCACCATCACACCCCCACCCTCACCCCCTCTACACAGCGTGGCACCCACCATCACCCCACCCTCACCCCCTCTACACAGCGTAGCACCACACCACCCCACCCCTCACCCCCTCCCCACAGCGTGGCACCCACCCCCACCCCCTCTCCACAGCGTAGCACCACCCCACCTCACCCTCACCCCCTCTACACAGCGTGGCACCCACCCCCCACCCTCTCTCCACAGCGTAGCACCACCCCCCATCCCACCCCCCCCCTCACCCCCTCTACACAGCGTGGCACCACCCCCCATCCTCACCCCCACCCACAGAGCGGGACCTCCCTCCCCCTACACCCCACCCCACCCCCTCTCCACAGAGCGGGACTCCGTGAAAGTACTATGAAAGTAAGCATGTAGGTACAGCAGGCAGTGAAGAAAGCCAATGGCCTTTATAACAAGAGGAGTTGAGTATAGGAGCAAAGAGGTCCTTCTGCAGTTGTACAGGGTCCTGGTGAGACCACACCTGGAGTATTGTGTGCAGTTTTGGTCCCCTAATTTGAGGAAGGACATTCTTGCTATTGAGGGAGCCCAGCGTAGGTTCACCAGGTTAATTCCCGGGATGGCGGGACTGTCATATGCTGAGAGAATGGAGCGGCTGGGCTTGTACACTCTGGAGTAGAAGGATGAGAGGGTATCTCATTGAAACATATAAGATTGTTAAGGGTTTGGACACACTAGAGGCAGGAAACATGTTCCCGATGTTGGGGGAGTCCAGAACCAGGGGCCACACAGTTTAAGAATAAGTGGTCAGCCATTTAAAACAGAGACGAGGAAACACTTTTTCTCACAGAGAGTTGTGAGTCCGTGGAATTCTCTGCCTCAGAGGGTGGTGGAGGCCGGTTCTCTGGATGCTTTCAAGAGAGAGCTAGATAGGGATCTTAAAGATAGCGGAGTCAGGGGATATGGGGAGAAGGCAGGAACGGGGTACTGATTGGGGATGATCAGCCATGATCACAGTGAATGGCGGTGCTGTCTCGAAGGGTCGAATGGCCTACTCTTGTACCTATCGTCTATTGTCTATTGAGTACCCACGAACCACTTCTGCATGCTCCCTTCTGCACGAAAACATCCCCGACACTTAGGTCTGACATTATCTTTCAATACCCTACAATCCCCAGCCTAATCCACCGAGCTCCCCCCTCTCCAACCCCAGACTGTGGTCATCTACCTCCCGATTCATCTCCCCTGCTCACTACCAGGGTTACAGAGTCGCGCAACGCGGAAACAGGCCCTTCGGCCCACTTGCCCAAAATATCCCATCTACACTAGTCCCACCCGCCCACGTTTGGCACATATCCCTCTAAACCAAAGGGTCTCAACCCGGGGGTAAATTTGTTGATGCTGGATTTGTAGATATTTTTTCACATTGAATGACTGCGTTTGGTTCTGGTATACCGGTATCTGTTCATCATTAGTTGTTCATAAATAAGTGGAATAACATTGTTATGTGTGTTACTAAAGTTGCCTGGGGTAAACGGGACGAAAAAGGTTGAAGACCCCACTGTTCTAAACCTTTCCTGTCCATGTACCTGTCCAAATGTCTTTTCAATACTGTTATAGCATCTCCTCCGGCAGCTCGTTCCGTACACCCACCACCCTCTGTGTGAAAAAGTCACCCCTCAAGTTCCTCCCTCACCTTAAATGTGTGCCCCCTGGTTCTTGATTCTTACCCTGCCCGGGTAAAGGCCTGTGCATTCGCACAAACTATTCCCCTCGTGGTTTTGTACACCTCTAAACGCTCACCACTCACCCTGCTGCGCTCCAAGGAATAGTCCCAGCCCACTCAACCTCAATAAAAACTCACACCCTCGAGTCCTGGCAACATCCTCGTAAATCTTTTTGCACCATCTCCATCGTAACTACAGCTTTCCCTAGAGCATTCGCCCTAACACTTCTCATGATGTTTTACACCTTATATAGGATCACTGCTCAGCCTCCTGTGGAACTCCGAACTCCCTAGGGGGTGGGGGGGGGGGGGGGGGGGGGGGGGGAGAGGCGAGAGTGAGGAAGAGCCGGGGCCGGTTGGCATGTTTCCTCTTCAGCGAAGACCTCTCTACACGCTGATGGTCCCTGATCAAAGCAGAAGGTGAATGAGCCGGATGAGTAGCGTGAGGGAGGAAATGTTAGTCGTAACTCCACAACTCTGCAGAAACCGCTCAGCATTGGGGACCTAAAAATAAAAGATTCAAGCGGCAGGAAGAAAGGCCTCGTAACACCTGCAATAAACAGAGAGAGGGTACCAATGGAAGACCTGAAGCCCTCTCCAGTGGACAAGGCGGTACCCCGGACAGTTAGCTTCCTGTGTGGGTGAGAGCAGTGGGAGTGAGATGACTTGGTGAATCCTACCCGTGTGTTTACCTGTAGGCGGAATTGAGATTGTGGTATCAGTCTGAGTGTTCACGTCGGGGGCTGGAGTTGAGAGTTCGAGAGGGTAAAGGTCTCCGGGAAGGTGGGTCTCCAATGTGCTGAAGCCGTGGGTGGTGAGGTACAGGTCTGTAGCGGGCGCTGAGGTGGACCATAGGGTCGGGGCTTCGATGGTGACACCGGCGGTAGGAAGATTCACCGGGGGTTGTGTGGGTTCAGGTGGGTCGGGGGCAGCGATCTCCACTTCCTCTTCCTCCTGCCCGCCTTCCTCTTCATCGTCATCATCCTCGTTATCCTCATCCCCGTCCTGTTCTTGCTCTTCGTTGCCTCCCTCGCCTTCTCCTGCCGCTTGCACGACCACCGACTCATCTTCCGTGCCCCGCACTGAGGGGAGGGGGCGACCGGGAGAGGAGGGGAGAATGCCGTTAGTACACCCCTTCTCAAACAATGACAAGGCCACTACACTCTGACAAAACCATCTCCTTATTGAAACGGAAGAAAACAGCGGTTAGAGATAGTCCAGAACCAGTGCAGGTAGACAAAAGTGATGGAGAAACTCAGCGGGTGCAGCAGCATCTATGGAGCGAAGGAAATAGGCAACGTTTCGGGCCGAAACCCTTCTTCAGTCTGATGTGGGGGGGGGGGGGGGGGGGGGGGGGGAAGAAAGGAAGAGGAGGAGACTGTGGGCTGAGGGAGAGCTGGGAAGAGGAGGAGAAAGCAGGGACTACCTGAAATTGGAGAAGTCAATGTTCATACCGCAGGGGTGTAAACTACCCAAGCGGAATATGAGGTGCTGTTCCTCCAATTTCCGGTGTTGCTCACTCTGGCCATGGAGGAGGCCCAGGACAGAGAGGTCAGATTGGGAATGGGAGGGGGAGTTGAAGTGCTGAGCCACCGGGAGATCATGTTGGTTATTGCGAACCGAGCGGAGGTGTTCGGCGAAACGATCGCCAAGCCTACACTTGGTCTCACCGATGTAGATCAGTTGACATCTAGAGCAGCGGATGCAATAGATGAGGTTGGAGGAGATGCAGGTGAACCTCTGTCGCACCTGGAACGATTGCTTGGGTCCTTGAATGGAGTCGAGGGGGCAGGTAAAGGAACAGGTGTAGCATCTCTTGCGGTTGCAACGGAAAGTGCCCGGGGAGGGGGTGGTACGGGAGGGAAGGGAAGAGTTGACCAGGGACAGTGCAGGCAAACGAGCCGATCCGTTTCCCCATTAACGTGTCAATGTTGAAGTCCACACAGACATCAGTTATCAATTTGAGGATTATTAATCGGTGCGTTCCCCACTACATTAATAATTAGTTCACAAATAACACTTGTGTGTGTTATTTATCAGCACATTAGCCTGAACTATTCTCAGCATGGCTAGTTAATGATTAATAGCCCTGGTGAGCATTAAAAACCAGTGTATTATTAATCTGGCCTACATCAATCAATGGTACACAAAAATGCTGGAGAAACTCAGCGGGTGAGGCAGCATCTATGGAGCGAAGGAATAGGTGACGTTTCGGGTCGAGACCCTTCTTCAGTCTGATGTGGGGGGGGGGGGGGGAGAAATGAAGAGGCGGAGACAGTGGGCTGTGGGGGAGCTGGGGAGGGGAGGGGAAGGAGGGAGAAAGCAGGGACTACCTGAAATTGGAGAAGTCTATGTTCATACCGCTGGGGTGTAAACTGCCCAAGCGGAATACGAGGTGCTGCTCCTCCAATTTGCGGTGGGACTCACTCTGGCCATGGAGGAGGCCCAGGACAGAAAGGTCGGATTGGGAATGGGAGGGGGAGTTGAAGTGCTGAGCCCACGGGAGATGAAGTGCTTTGTTAATCTAGCATTATTGACCAGTGGGTGATCAGTTAGAACAAAAATAACACAACTCAGTATTTACTACATACATTCTCCTCATACACTCGAGCATTTCTAAATAACCAGTTGCCAATTAGTACATTAATGTCTGATTCGTGTATTTTTGTTACGTGTATCTAGTTAGTGAAACGCTGTTTTTTGTCGCGTGCTATCCAGTCAGCGAGAAGACTGCACATGATTACAATCAAAGAAAGACACAAATCGACGATAGACACAAAAATGCTGGAGTGACCAGCGGGACAGGCAGCATATTTGGAGAGAAGGAATGGGCGAGGTTTCAAGTCGAGACCCATCTTCCGCCCAGACCCGAAACGTCACCCATTCCTTCTCTCCATAGATGCTGCCTGACCCGCTGAGTCACTCCAGCATTTTTGTGTCTTCATTCGATTTTACCAGCATCTGCAGCTCGTTTTTACTATGATTACAATCAGGCCGTCCTGAATAAGTTGGGTCTTTATTCTCTGGAGCGCAGAAGGTTAAGGGGGGGCTTGATATAGGTCTTTAAAATGATGAGAGGGATAGACACAGTTGATGTGGACAAGCTTTTCCCTTTGAGAATAGGGAAGATTCAAACAAGAGGACATGACTTCAGAATTAAGGGACAGAAGTTTAGGGGTAATATGAGGGGGAACTTCTTTACTCAGAGAGTGGTAGCGGTGTGGAATGAGCTTCCAGTGGAAGTGGTGGAGGCAGGTTCATTGGTGTCATTTAAAAATAAATTGGATAGGCATATGGATGAGAAGGGAATGGAGGGTTATGGTATGAGTGCAGGCAGGTGGGACTAAGGGAAAAAAAGTTGTTCGGCACGGACTTGTAGGGCCGAGATGGCCTGTTTCCGTGCTGTAATTGTTATATGGTTATATGTCCTCAATGCATTGACCCGAGCATTATTAACAATGTGTTAAATCAGTACATCAAGAATGATTGCATTAATAATATCTGAGCATTATTATCCTCTGTATTAGTAATCTGAACACCATGAAGCAATATATATTAGTAATACATGAGTAGTATTAACCAATATATTATTAATCTGTGCTCTACACCAGCGCAGTGTTAAGTTCATTAGAAATCTACATTAATAATATGTAAAAATAAGACTTTCATGAGAACATGAAGCCGTGTATATTAGTCGTCTCTTAAAGCCCATGTTCTCTACACATGTAATACATCCCGTGTATTCGCGTCTGCACTAGGCTCCAATGTTAGACATGTTATCAACCCTGGTCTAATGTATGTTTCTGGAGGAAGTGTGAATTATTAATCCATCTGCAGGTCACGTGTATATTTCATTACACTCTCCCGTCTCTAGATCTGTGAGGCTGAATGATTCACTGACTGCCGCCCACATTACTCCGAGACCGAGGATCTGGCATTAAACAACTACTGGGCCAGCACTCAATTCCCTCTTTGCACCACCAGTCCCACACCTTCCCTACCTCCAACAGTTCACACAACCCCGACATCCCTCCTTATCACTGTCACCTCTTCCAGTCTGGGTGGCAGTCAGTGTGAACTGTGAGGAGGATGCTATGAGGATGCATGGTGACTTGGACAGGTTGGGTGAGTGCGCAGATGCATGGCAGATGCAGTTTAATGTGGATAAATGTGGGGTTATCCACTTTGGTGGCAAGAACAGGAAGGCAGATTATTAACTAAATTGTGTCAAGTTGGGAAAAGAGGAGGTACAACGGGATCTGGGGGTCCTTGTTTATCAGTCACAGAATGCAGGTACAGCAGGCAGTGAAGAAAGCGAATGGCATGTTGGCCTTCATAACAAGAGGAGTATAGGAGCAAAGAGGACATTCTGCAGTTGTACAGGGCCCTGGTGAGACCACACCTGGAGTATTGTGTGCAGTTTTGGTCTACTAATTTGAGGAAGGACATTCTTGCTATTGAGGGAGTGCAGCGTAGGTTCACTCAGGATGTATATCCCAGGATGGCGGGACTGTCATATGTTGATAGAATGGAGCGGCTGGACTTGTACACTTTGGAATTTAGGATGAGAGGGCATGTTATGTGCCTTTTTAAAAGCCACTATCTACCTCCACCGCCACCCTTTGGGCAGTGTGTTCCTGACCCCGATCACTCGGTGTGAGATAAAACTCCCCGTTAATCTCCATTGACCCCCCCCCCCCCCCCCCCCCCCCCCCCCCCCACCCACCTCACACCTTGTAGCCATTCCCTCTAGTGTTGGACGTTTCCACCCTGGGGGGTGAAAGTTCTGACTGTCTACCCTGTCTAAGCCTCTCAGAATGTTATACACTTCGATCAAGTCTCCCCTCAACCTCCAATGATCCAGAGAGAACATTCCAACTCTCTCCAGCCTCGTCCCTGTAGCTGTGACACTCTAACCCAGGCAGTCGGCACTCTCTCTCCTAATCCTCTCCAGATTTCCCTCACTCCACCCAACACACATGCCTCCAAGTACAGGAATCTCCTTCTTAAACCAGGACCTCCTTGAGCTCTATCTGACTGAGTGTTTGGCAAAGATAGACACACAATGCTGGAGTTGCACAGCGGGGCAGGCAGGCAGGCAGGCAGGCAGGCAGGTTGCATCTGTGGAGAGAAGGAATGGGTGACGTTTTCTGGTCGAGACCCTCCTTCTCAACCCGAAACGTCACCCATTCCTTCTCCCAGAGATGCTGCCTGCCTGCCTGTCCCGCTGAGTGACTCCACAATTCCTTGCCTATCCTCTGTGTGAACCAGCATCTGCAGTTCCTTCCTGAACAAGCGCTTGGCAACTTCTGTTTGGCAACATGTCCTGATGTCGTCTGGTAGTTGCAATGTTGCTCTGAGTGTTGTCCTGATCTAAAGCAATCGTGAGGTATCTATTGAAAGAAAGATTGAATGAGGAATGTTTCCCAATGGGGGACAACCTCTGTCAAAAGATCCCTTGACAAATACAATGTCGTTTTTATCTCAAGGTGAAGTCCGGGCATGGGTGTTACCTAGAGAGAAATAAAGATTAGTCAGAGAGAGAGGAGGGGTACCTGTCATTGTGGTCACGTTAACGAGCTGGGGCGGATTGTCCAACGAGATGCCTGACAGATACACATCATAGCTTTTGCCTAAGATTAGCCCCGTGATGGAGGCCTTCCGCTGATCCCCGCCGATCGGCACCTCGCCCAGGACAACCTTAGTCAGCGAGTCTCTGTAAGCCAAGACCAGCGCGTCAAAGGGGCCCCCGGCCAGTTGCCAGGAGACCTCGGCACCAGGAGAGGTGGCGGTCCACAGCACAAGGCCCTTCCGCTGCGAGGAACCTTTCTGCACCTGAGCAACGGCGGGAGGGCGATGGGTTTTAGAGGAGAGACGGGGTGAAACTCTCAATGTTGGTGCTTGGTTTTCTGTTGAGAAGAAAATAGAACGTGTGAGGGTTGGGAAAAGGGGGGAATAAAGTCACTGATGTTTACAAATGGACCCCTACTACACCCAGTATTGTGTGTGTGTGTGACCACATATACCACTCTCCAATAATGGTGAAACAGCGTCTGGTGGAAAATCCACAGCACACTATCCCCAAACTAACCTGCCCCACGGTAATTGAATTTGATCTGTAAACATCAATGAGAGCAATCAGTTACTTTCATGGCAATTAGCAGGAATCTCAGAGGCCCAATTAAACTCTTTAGATGTCAAAGCCACAGGTTTACAACTCATCCTGGGTGGGAGATGTTCTTGCAAACTGTCATATTTCACTGTCAACTATCCCGTTCACGATCAGTAGCCGCCGTGAATGTGTCGCCGCTGTGGGGTTTTCACCTCGGGCCGCCCCACCGTGCAGAAAAAGGCCATTTAGCCCATTGGGCCCGTGATAGCCCTTTGGGGGGAAAAAAAACTCCCCAGTCAGCCCTTCTCTTTCCTCATAGCCCCTGGATGTTCGCTTCTTTTCACTGTACCTCGGTACACGTGGCGATAAGATAAACTCAAATTAAATTCTAAATCGAAAATTCCTCTAGAATCTGCTAAGGCTGCTGTGTCAGGAATCCCAGTGGTATGAATATTGATTTATCCCACTTCAGGTAGCCCCCGCATATCTATTTGTTTATTTGTCTATTTATTTATCCATCTATTTACCCATTTATTTATTTATTTATTTATCTATTCCATCTCCCTCTCTCTCTCTATCCCTCCCCCATCCAAGTCATACCACCTTCTCATTTTCACCCAACAAACAGCTAAACAATGGCCCTTTTCCTGTATCGCCGTTATTTTTTTTGCATATCTTTCATTCATTGTTCTTTATCTCTCCACATCGCCGCCTATATCTCTCGTTTCCTCATCCCTAACCAATCTGAAGGGTCTCGATCTGAAACGTCACCCATTCCTTCTCTCCAGAGATGCTGCCTGACCCGCTGAGTTACTCCAGCACTCTGTGAAACGTCACCTATCCATGTTCTCCACAGATGCTGCCTGACCCGCTGAGTTACTCCAACACTCTGTGAAACGTCACCTATCCATGTTCTCCACAGATGCTGCCTGATCCTCTGAGTTACTCCAGCACTCTGTGAAACGTCACCTATCCATGTTCTCCACAGATGCTGCCTGACCCGCTGAGTTACTCCAGCACTCTGTGAAACGTCACCTATCCATGTTCTCCACAGATGCTGCCTGACCTGCTGAGTTACTCCAGCTTTTTGTGTCTATCAAAGTGGTGAGGAACTGTTTTGTTAAAACACCAATGATGTTGATGATGTGGCAATTATTGCCCACCAGGCTGGGAATACAGGAGTGGAAAGAGCGCCAGGCAGCGCTATCCCAGTGGAATTGGATGTTCACCTGGGGGAAACTAATCTACAGGGCGATGAGGAAAGATGTTGGTCTGATAGGGGCAGCACAAACTAGATGGGCTGACTGGCCTCCCTCTGCACTGGTGCAATGCTAGCTTTGTACAAGTACCTCCAGGGGTCTCCAGCGTATCTGCTCCCGATCTCCCTGTCTGTGGAAGGTCTCCGGGTCCTTGGCCGGCGGGAGATGGCCCTTGCATTATGTTGGCAGACGGAGAGACATGGTCTCCACTTGATCGGGGATTGGATCCAGCAAGGTCGTTCTTCCCTTCGGACGCGAGAGTGATCACCGAGGATCCACCGCCACCGTTGTTTGCTCTGGATCCGGGGAAGCTGCCTGGAGATCTGCCATTATCACTGGTTGGTTTGGAGACGGGAACTGTTGGTGGGGATGCATCATGGTCAATCCTTCCTCCAGGAGATGGGACTCTCTCTGGGAAGCCATCACCACCGGCCTTTCCTCCAGACGTGGGAACTCGACCTTGGGAGGTTCTGCCTCCATTCTTGCCTCTAGGTGTAGGAATGGCCCCTCGTGGTGTATTCTTCCCCCGAGACGCCGTCGTGGTTCCCGGTGGTCCCACATGTTCAATCTTCCTCCTGGACACGGAGTTGGACCCTGGAGATCCAGCGACCCTTCCCGTGGGATTCCCCGGTCTCCCAGTTCCAACGTGGGACCTATCCTGCGCCTTGGTGGTGGATCCTCCACGGCCTGTGATCTTCTCGTCATTGTCTATCAGTTGGGAAGGGAGCTTTGGTTTGGGAGGCCAACTACTCAGCATCACCCTGGGGGGACCCAGATGCTTCCGGGCAATGGCCGAGTAGCGGCGGATGGCGGAGCGCGCCATCACCCCCGCGTTGGTGGACAGTCCGGCCGATGAGATCCTCTTGGAGATGGCCTTCGAGATGTCCTGGATGGTCTGGCTCTCGTTGGCAGCCAGCAGTGGGCTGGTCTTGTCCCCAGCCACCTCCCGGCCGCCTGGACCTTCTGGTGAAACAGAGCTAGCGTTAAGTACCCGCGGTCTCTTTGCCCACAAAACACCTCATCGTGGACTCAATGAGCCCGCCCGCTCGCTCCTCCATCCTGAAAACTGCCTCCTGTGGGATAGACCTTTCGCCCGTTTAGTCCCAGTGAATAACACGTGAAAAAACTTAGCATTCTGCAACAAGATGGATAAAACAGCAAGCATGTAGTCCGTAGGGTTCAAGGCCACGGCCATCACGGGTGAACAAAGAGGAAGATGACTTGAACTTTATTGCCTTCCATCACAGTGGGGAATGTTGTATCCACTGTGTGGTGGATGTTTATGTTAAACTCTATTGTGATATTTTTATTCGTACGGCTGCATAGTAACTCAAATTTCACTGTTGACCCATGGAATGGGGAAGGGTTTCATCCAAGGGATTTGGGCCCCAACAGATCTCTGAACATGGAGACCTCTGGACACGGTGACCTCTGGACACGGGGACCTCTGGACACGGGGACCTCTGGACACGGTGACCTCTGGACACGGTGACCTCTGGACACGGGGACCTCTGGACACGGTGACCTCTGGACACGGTGACCTCTGGACACGGGGACCTCTGGACACGGGGACCTCTGGACACGGGGACCTCTGGACACGGGGACCTCCGGACACGGTGACCTCTGGACACGGTGACCTCTGGACACGGTGACCTCTGGACACGGTGACCTCTGGACACGGTGACCTCTGGACACGGTGACCTCTGGACACGGTGACCTCTGGGGGACCTCTGGACACGGGGACCTCTGGACACGGGGACCTCTGGACACGGTGACCTCTGGACACGGGGACCTCTGGACACGGGGACCTCTGGACACGGGGACCTCTGGACACGGGGACCTCTGGACACGGGGACCTCTGGACACGGGGACCTCTGGACACGGGGACCTCTGGACACGGGGACCTCTGGACACGGGGACCTCTGGACACGGGGACCTCTGGACACGGGTGACCTCTGGACACGGGGACCTCTGGACACGGGGACCTCTGGACACGGGGACCTCACGGGGACCTCTGGACACGGGGACCTCTGGACACGGGGACCTCTGGACACGGGGACCTCTGGACCAAAGCGCTTTAACCCAAAGATCTCTGGACCACAGATATTTGGACACCTTCACTCAGTCGGTTATCCCAGTAACATCGAGGTGTCCCGCCCTCCCTATCACCCCATCTCATTGCCACAGCATTTCTGCTTCTGAGGGGGAGAGGTGGCCGGTGATTTAACGTAACGCTATTCTACATGAAGAGGCCGTGTTGGAGTGCAGGGGGTGGGCGCGAGTTGGGGAGAAGAGACAAGTTCTCCGTCAAAGTCCATCCGAACTCCAGCGACGTTCCCTGCAAGAGGAAAGATAACCCCCAGGTGGAAAATCATCCCCCCCCCCCTCTCCCCCCCGGGTTAGAGACATCCCAGCCTCTCCTCACAACGGCAGCGGGGACATTCAACAACCAACAGCCGTCTCGGGGAGCCATCTAGAGGAGAAATATCAAAGGGGTAGCGTGGGGCCGTGACCTGTGGAATGAACAGAAGCACCTGGAGGGCAAGAGAGGGGCCTGGGGGGCAAGGAGGGGAGTGATGGGGGGGGGGGGGGGAGAGGGGGGGGGGGGGGGGGGGGGGGGGAGAGAGGGGGGGGGGGAGAAAGGGTGGGGGGAGAGGGGGGGAGTCACACGGCTAACAACGATCACAACATTCCTGTAAATAATCAGTTAGATCGGGCACATGGGGTAGGGGGGGCGGGGGGGGGGGGGCGGGGTGGGGAGGGGGAATGACAGCATCTGCCCCAACACCCCCGAGGCCCACTGCAAAAGCTCGGCGATACCTCCTCATCTGCACCCACGCCACTCACGTCCATGTACCTATCTAAATGTTCCATGCACCGACCACCCTTTGTGTGGAAAACGTCACCGCTCAGGTGCCTATTAAGCCTTTTGCCCGTTACCTTAAACCTGTAGTTTCATGATCCCCCTACTCCCGGGGTAAAGCCACTGTGCGATCTAGTCCTCTCATAATCTAGGTGCAGGTAAAACCTTCCCAACGTTGGGCGAGTCCAGAACCAGGGGCCACAGTCTTAGAATAAAGGGGAGGTCATTTAAGACTGAGGTGAGAAAAAAACTTTTCACCCAGAGAGTTGTGAATCTGTGGAAGTCCCTGCCACAGAGGGCAGTGGAGGCCAAGTCACTGGATGGAGTTAAGAGAGAGTTAGATAGAGCTCTAGGGGCTAGTGGAGTCAAGGGATATGGGGAGAAGGCAGGCACGGGTTATTGATAGGGGATGATCAGCCATGATCACAATGAATGGCGGTGCTGTCTCGAAGGGCCGAATGGCCTCCTCCTGCACCAATGTTCTATGTTTCTATGTAATCTTACACCCATCTCCTGCCCATTCCACTCCACAGATGCTGCCCGACCCGCCGAGGCCCTCTGTAGCAGTCTAGTTGTGAACGCGAGGAATGCGGGCCTCGGTAGATGGCGACATTCTTCGGCAGGAATAAGAAAACTGATGGAATTAAATTGATAGCTTGTCCTCTATTTGGGCCTGAATAGAGTATTGGAGACTTCACACACACAGCAGAGAGAGAGAGAGTGAGAGCGTCTATGTTCATTCCCCAGTCTCCGAGGAACAGGCAGGTTACGGAAATCCATTAAGAGTTCAAAAGACAGCAGCAAGCAGAAGTAGGAAGCGCTTCAAACACATTCCCTGTTCCATTCCCAGCGGCCGCGGTGTGTATTCAAGAATGACCGCTCGCCTGCAGTACACGGCTCGCTGTGTTCATCAGCAGCAGCAGAGGGGTGAGCGACAGAGAATGAAAGGCCCACTTGACATCTTACACTGCCTTGGGGAATATTTCAAAGCGCTTCGTACAAACTGAGCCCTTCATACTGACGGGAACTCGGCAAATAACTCCCGGCCTCAGGCCAATTGACAAGTTCTCCACTGACACCCGGAGATGAATGCCCAATTGAAATATTCATGTCAGCGACTTTAACATTCTCACCCCTCTCCACTCCCCCTGGTCTCTCCCTCTCTCACCATCTCTCTCCCTCTCTCACCCCCTCCTATCTCCCCCTCTCTCACCATCTCTCTCCCTCTCTCGCCATCTCTCTCGCTCTCTCACCCCCTCCCCATCTCCCCCTCACTTGTACATCAGTCACTGAAAGTAAGCATGCAGGTACAGCAGGCAGTGAAGAAAGAGAATGGCATGTTGGCCTTTATAACAAGAGGAATCGAATACAGGAGCAAAGAGGTCCTTCTGCAGTTGTACAGAGCCCTAGTGAGACCACACCTGGAGTATTGTGTGCAGTTTTGGTCCCCTCGTTTGAGGAAGGCCATTCTTGCTATTGAGGGAGTGCAGCGTAGGTTTACAACGTTAATTCCTGGGATGGCAGGACTGTCATATGCTGAGAGAATGGAGCGGCTGGGCTTGTACACTCTGGAGTTTAGAAGGATGAGAGGGTGTCTCATTGAAACATATAAGATTATTAAGGGCTTGGACACACTAAGAGGCAGGAAACATGTTCCCGATGTTGGGGGAGTCCAGAACCTGGGGCCACAGTTTAAGAATAAGGGGTAAACCATTTAGAACAGAGACGAGGAAACACCTTTTCTCACAGAGAGTGGTGAGTCTGTGGAATTTTCTGCCTCAGAGGGCGGTGGAGGCCGGTTCGCTGGATACTTTCAAGAGAGAGCTAGATAGGGCTCTTAAAGATAGTGGAGTCAGGGGGATATGGGGAGAAGGCAGGAACGGGGTACTGATTGGGGATGATCAGCCACGATCACATTAAATGGCGGTGCTGGCTCGAAGGGCCGAATGGCCTCTACTCCTACACCTATTGTCTATTGTCTAGCCCCCTGTTCTATCCACCTCCTCCCGTTCACACCTCTGCATTTCTCCAGTCTCAGCCTCCTGTGACCTCTGTGGTTGGCCCCTGTAATTCCAAGCTTCCCGGTGGCTCAAAGCTCTGAAATTCCCTCTGTAAACGTTCCTGCTTCTTCTTCCTTTAGCACCCCCACCCTGTTACACCCCCTCCCCCCGGTCTACTCTAGTGGCCCTGTACATGTAACAGGTCAGACTCCGCTTGGTCCCAATCCTAAGACTTCTTTGGGATTTTTTTACAAGGTGACCAATAACTTAATGCTGCTGTTGAGTGAAGGATAACAGGTGGGTCTGGAGGTTTGTCTTGTGTCACTACCTTCCTGTTCATGCCATTGGAGCAGATTGAGGCCATTCGGCCCTTCACGTCTACTCCGCCATTCAATCATGGCTGATCTATCTCAAGCCCATTCTCCTGCCTTCTCCCCGTGACAACATCACTTGTCTATCACCGGGTCTGTTGGAGAAACAACAGGTCTCTGGGATGTGGGGTGGGGGGGGAGAAACAGGAGCATTTGGAGGAAACCCAACGTGCGAGCTCCACACAGACAGCACCCGGGTCCGTGGCGCGGTGAGGCGGCGGCTCTACCCGCTGCGCCGCCCGGTGGTGGAGCAGAAACTTACCGGTGGTCGCGGTGGTGATCACCGGCTGACTCTTGGCCGCTGCTCCCCGCTCAGCCACCAGGGAGATGGTGTACTTGGTGCCTTTGTCCAGCTGCTCCAGCGAGGCGCGGTCATGTGTACCCGACACCTGGATGTCCCCGCCTCGCCCGGCCTGGCTCCGGTAGGCAATGCGGTATATGTCAACCCGGGCCATGGACCTGTCCCACTGCAGGCCGATGGTGGAGTCCGTCACCCCAACCACACGCAGACTCCTGGGGCTGTCGATTACTGCCGGGGAGGGGGAGGGGGTCATGGTGTGGCTCAACCTCAAATTCCTCACCCCCACCCCTTCCCCCTGCTCCACCGCCCCACCTCCCAAACTTCACCCCCCCCCCCCTGTCCCCCGTCCACCGTCTCATCAACCCCTTCCATTGTTCACCCTCGGTGGAACAGTCGGTCAATGGGTCCATGGGTCGGGTCCGTGAGTGGGCGAGTGAGTGAGTGGGTGGGCGGGCGGGCCAGTCTGTGGGCCAGTCTGTGGGCCAGTCTGTGGGCCAGCCAGTCTGTGGGTCAGTCTGTGGGCCAGTCTGTGGGCCAGTCTGTGGGTCAGTCTGGGGGCCGGTCTGGGGGCCGGTCTGGGGGCCGGTCTGGGGGCCGGTCTGGGGGCCGGTCTGTGGGCCAGTCTGGGTGGGTCAGTCTGTGGGCCAGTCTGTGGGCCGGTCTGGGGGGCCTCTGTGGGCCAGTCTAAGGGCCAGTCTGTGGGCCAGTCTGTGGGCCGGTCTGTGGGTCAGTCTGTGGGCCGGTCTGGGGGCCGGTCTGGGGGCCAGTCTGTGGGCCAGTCTGTGGGCCGGGGGCCGGTCTGTGGGCCAGTCTGTGGGCCAGTCTGGGGGCCAGTCTGGGGGCCAGTCTGGGGGCCAGTCTGGGGGCCGGTCTGTGGGCCGGTCGGGGGGCCAGTCTGTGGGCCAGTCAGCGGGCCAGTCTGCGGGCCAGTCTGGGGGCCAGTCTGGGGGCCAGTCGGGGGGCCGGTCTGTGGGCCGGTCGGGGGGCCAGTCTGTGGGCCAGTCTGTCGTCTGTGGGCCAGTCTGGGGGCCAGTCTGGGGGCCAGTCTGGGGGCCAGTCTGGGGGCCAGTCGGGGGGGCCGGTCTGTGGGCCGGTCGGGGGGCCGGTCTGGGGGCCAGTCTGTGGGCCAGTCTGGGGGCCAGTCTGTGGGCCAGTCTGGGGGCCGGTCTGTGGGCCAGTCAGTGTGGGGTCTGTGGGCCCAGTCTGTGGGCCAGTCTGTGGGCCGGTCTGTGGGCCGGTCTGGGGGCCGGTCTGTGGGCCGGTCTGTGGGCCGGTCTGTGGGCCAGTCTGTGGGCCGGTCTGTCCAGTGGGCCAGTCTGGGGGCCAGTCTGTGGGCTGGTCTGGGGGCCGGTCTGTGGGCCAGTCTGTGGGCCAGTCTGGGGGCCGGTCTGTGGGCCGGTCTGTGGGCCAGTCTGGGGGCTGGTCAGTGGGCCAGTCTGGGGGCCAGTCTGTGGGCTGGTCTGGGGGCCGGTCTGTGGGCCAGTCTGCGGGCCAGTCTGCGGGCCAGTCAGCGGGCTCTCACCTGTGGTGCCAGTGGTTGCCACGGCCTTGCTGCGGTGTTGCCCGCGCTCGCCCACCAGGGAGATAGTGTGCTCCATGCCCGCCTCCAGCCCGGTCAACACGGCGCGGCTGTCTCCGGCCGGCACCACCTTCTGGCTGCGGCGGCCCGTGGCTGACGAGTAGTTGAGGCGGTAGCGGTCGATGGCGGCATGTGGCTTCCTCCAGCCCAGCTCAATGGTAGAGTTGGTGGCCGACACAACGTGCAGGTTCTGGGGGCCATCAATCACTGCAGGGGAAGGCAGGCAGGCAGGGCCACGCACCGGTCAGGGACTCTGCCCAGCTGGGGGGGCTCAAGGTAGACCCCAGCCCCAAATCCCCCACTGCCCGGCACTCCCACCATACTCCGACCCCACCCACTCCCGACCCTCCCCTGAAACCCCCCCCCCCCCCCCCCCAGCAACCCCACCTCCAACCCCCGAGGGCCCACTGCCCTCCACCATACCCTCCACTCCCTGAACCCCCCCCAGCACTCCCCACCCCACCCCCTCCCCCCCCTCAGAATCCCACCCCCCAGCAACCCCCACCCCTCCCCGACCCTCCACTCCCTGAACCTCCACCTCCCGACCTTCCACCCCCCGTCAAAACTCGCCATCATCCCACACACGTTCACCCAAACCCCAATTCCCAACTCCAGAAATATGTATGTCAGCATATGTGTGTGGGAGTGTGTGTGTGTGTGGTGTGTGTGTGTATGTGTGTGTGAGTGTGTGTGTGTGAGTGTGTGTGTGTGTGTGTGTGTGTGTGTGAGTGTGATGTGTGTGTGTGTGTGTGTGTGTGTATATGTGTGTGTGTGTGTGTGTGTGTGTGTGTGTGTGTGTGTGTGTGTGTGTGTGTGTGTGTGTGTGTGAGTATATGTGTGTGTGTGTGTGTGTGTGTGTGTGTGTGTGTGTGTGTGGGTGTGTGTGTGTGTGTGTGTGTGTGTGTGTGTGTGTGTGTGTGTGTGTGTGTGTGTGTGTGTGTGTGTGTGTGTGTGTGTATGTGTGTGTGTGTGTGTGTGTGTGTATATGTGTGTGTGTGAGTGTGAGTGTGTGTGTGTGTGTGTGTGTGTGTGTCTGTCTGTCTGTGTGTGTGTGTGTATATGTGTGTGTGAGTGTGTATGAGTGTGTGTGTGTGTGTGTGTGTGTGTGTGTGTGTGTGTGAGAGAATGTGTGTGTGTGTGTGTGTGTGTGTGTGTGTGTGTGTGTGTGTGTGTGTGTGTGTGTGTGTGTGTGTGTGTGTGTGTGTGTGTGTGTGTGTGTGTGTGTGTGTGTGTGTGTGTGTGTGTGGGTGACGTGGTGTGTGTGTGTGTGTGTGTGTGTGTGTGTGTGTGTGTGTGTGTGTTTTGCAGGGTGTAGATGAGGAGGGTCGGGGTGTGGGTGGGACATGTGTAACTGGGCAGAATAGACCACAAGGTGATACAGCCCCTAACCAGCGGGACAGAGACTGCCGCTGTGGCCACAGTGTGGACGGAGCCACCTCTACAGCCCCAGTCACCCGCGGTCCATCCCACTGCCCCACTGTGGCCGTCTCACCCTCGCGGGCTGGCCTAGACCTCCAGCCGGGAGCTGGGAGAGAACTTACTGGTAGTGAATGTCCTGCTCACGACTTTGCTCAGACTCTTATCCAGCCGGGCTTGCAGAGTGACCTGGTACTCTTGTCCGGAGCCCAACCCAGACTGCTGGAAGGTGGTTTTAGACCCGGACAGGTGGTGGGTCAACCGGCCATCCTCTTCCTTCTGTGGAGGGGCATCAAAGGTCACGCAGGTTAGGTGGGGTCCTCAGGTGAAACATATCTCAGAGGGTGAGCTCAGCAAGTCAGTCAGTAAGGCAAAGATAGATAGATTCTTTGCATGTGAAAGAACTGCAGATGCTGGATAAAATCAAACGGAGTCACAAAAAGCTGGAGTAACTCAGTGGGTGAGGCAGCATCTCTGGGGAAAAGGAATGGGTGACATTTAGGGTCGAAACCCTTCTTCAGAGGGGGGGGTGGGGGGAGAGAGATAGAAAGTGGGCGGAGACAGTAGGACTTGTAGGAGAACTGGGAAAGGGAGGGGATAGAGGGAGAAAGCAAGGGTTATCTGAAGTTAGAGAAGTCAATGTTCATACCGCTGGGGTGTAAACTACCCAAGTGAAATATGAGGTGCTGCTCCTCCAATTTGCGGTGGGACTCACTCTGGCCATGGAGGAGGCCCAGGACAGAAAGGTCAGATTGGGAATGGGAGGGGAGTTGAACTGCTGAGCCACCGGGAGATCAGGTTGGTCATGACGGACTGGGCAGAGGGGTTACTTGATTAGTGCGGGTGTCTGGGGTTATGGAGAGAAGGCAGGAGAATGGGGTGAAGAGGGAAAGATAGATCAGCCATAATTGAATGGTAGAGTAGACTTGATGGGCCGAGTGGCCCAATTCTGCTGCTATACAGGGTCTTGGTGAGACCACACCTGGAGTATTGCGTACAGTTTTGGTCTCCAAATCTGAGGAAGGACATTCTTGCCATAGAGGGAGTGCAGAGAAGGTTCACCAGACTGATTTCTGGGATGTCAGGACTGTCTTATGAAGAAAGACTGGATAGACTTGGTTTATACTCTAGAATTTAGGAGACTGAGAGGGGATCCTATAGAAACTTACAAAATTCTTAAGGGGTTGGACAGGCTAGATGCACGAAGATTGCTCCCGATGTTGGGGAAGTCCAGGACAAGGGGTCACAGCTCAAGGATAAGGGGGAAATCCTTTAAAACCGAGATGAGAAGAACTTTTTTCACACAGAGAGTGGTGAATCTCTGGAACTCTCTGCCGCAGAAGGTAGTCGAGGCCAGTTCATTGGCTATATTTAAGAGGGAGTTAGATGTGGCCCTTGTGGCTAAGGGGATCAGAGGGTATGGAGAGAAGGCAGGTACAGGATACTGAGTTGGATGATCAGCCATGATCATATTGAATGGCGGTGCAGGCTCGAAGGGCCGAATGGCCTACTCCTGCCCCTAATTTCTATGTATTTCTATGTATAACTTATGAGGACAGGTTAGTGGCCAAGTCTGTTTCGTTTAGTTTCTCGTGTACCGAGGTACAGTGAAAAACTTGTTTTGGTGCGAGCTATCTAGTCAACAAAAATATTATACATGATTACAATCAAGCAGTCCACAATATACAGATACAGTATAAAAGGAATAATGTCTAGTGCAATGTCCAGTAAAGTCCGATTAAAGATAGTCCGAGGGTCTCCAATGAGGTAGATGGGAGGCCAGGCCCGCTCTCTAGTTGGTGAGGTTGAGGGGAAACAGCAACTGAAGTCGGTCTGTCTGTGTGAGAATGAACTGCAGGTGCGGGATAAAATCAAAGGTAGACACAAAATGCTGAAGGAACTCAGCGGCTGAGGCAGCAGCAGCTGTGGAGAGAAGGAATGGGCGACGTTTCCAGTATCCTCTGCCACCGAGTTGCGGGTACAGTTTGGGTGTGAATATACAATCATAGAGTGACACTGTGTGGAAACAGGCCGTTCGGCCCAACTCACCCATGCTGACCAAGATGCCCCATCTACACTAGTCCCACCTACCCATATTTGGCTGATTCTCCTCTGAAACATGTCCTATCTATGTACCTGTCCAAATGTCTTTTAAATGATGTTATAGTCCCAGCCTCAACTACCTCCTCTGGCAGCTTGTTCCATACACCCACCACCCTCTGTGTGAAAAAGTTACCCCTCAGGTTCCTATTAAATCCTTCCCCTCTCACATAATGTCCTCTAGTTCTTGACTGCCCTACTCTGGGTAAAATAGTCTGTGCATTCACCCTCTCTATTCCTCTGATAGACCTCTACATCACCATGCCTCGCCCTCCTACGCTACAAGGAATAAAGTCCAAGCGTCTCCCTATTGTTCAGTCCCTCAAATCTTGGCAAAATCCTTGTAAATCTCCTCTGCATCCAACCCAGCTGAACAACGTATTTTCAGATAACAGGGTTACCACAATAACCAACCTGATCTCCCGGTGGCTCAGCACTTCAACTCCCCCTCCCATTCCAAATCCGACCTTTCTGTCCTGGGCCTCCTCCATGGCCAGAGTGAGTCCCACCACAAATTGGAGGAGCAGCACCTCATATTTCGCTTGGGCAGTTTACACCCCAGCGGTATGAACATTGACTTCTCCAATTTCAGGCAGTCCCTGCTTTCTCCCTCCTTTCCCCTTCCCAGCTCCCCCACAGCCCACTGTCTCCGCCCCTTCCTTTCTTCTTCTCGCCCCCCCCCCCGCCCCCGCCCCCACATCAGTGTGAAGGGTCTCGACCCGAAACGTCACCTGTTCCTTCGCTCCATAGATGCTGCCTCACCCGCTGAGTTTCTCCAGCATTTATTTCTACCTGTGATTTTCCAGCATCTGCAGTTCTTTCTTCAACACGACTCCAAATGTGGCTTCACCAATGGCATGTACAATTGTAACATAACATCCCAACTTCCATACCCATTACTCTGACTGATGAAAGCCTTCTGAACCACCCTGCAGCGCTGTATTCAAGTAACTATATTCCACTACAGTCCCCTCTGCTGTACAAAACTCCATTAGCCATTCCTCAGCCCAGTTGATCCAGATCCTGCTGCAGTTGTGATACCCACCCTCGCTATCTACAATGTCACCAATTTAGTGTCATCTGCTACCTTACTAGTTCCGGCAACATCTTTACAAACGATATAACAATCCCCACCGCTACCCCTACAGTGACAGTGTGACTGCCCTCCCCCCTCCTCTCTCCGTCCCGTCCCGTCCCTGTGGGGAATGTCCCCCTCATTCCCACCCCATGACCCCCGATCCCGGATATCTCACCAAGGCTCGGAAGGTCAGCTCCCATTCGTCCACTTTCTCCTGCGGCAGATCCCACTCCACCGTCGCCTTGGTTTCCAGAATCTTCTTCATTCGGAGCCTGAGGGCCATTGGGATCTCTGCAACAGGAAGTGGGGCCGGTAAGGTCAATGGAGTCAGAGAGACACGGGGCCATGGTCATAAACCATGAGCACCATGGTCACGGAGCTATGGAGCCACGGGCCAGAGAGCCATGGGTCACGGAGCTATGGAGCCACGGAGCCAGAGAGCCACGGGCCAGAGAGCCATGGTCACGGAGCTATGGAGCCACGAGAGCCACGGACCAGAGAGCCATGGTCACGGAGCGATGGAGCCACGAGAGCCACGGGCCAGAGAGCCATGGGCCAGAGAGCCATGGTCACGGAGCTATGGAGCCACGGGCCAGAGAGCCATGGTCACGGAGCTATGGAGCCACGGGCCAGAGAGCCACGGGCCAGAGAGCCATGGTCACGGAGCTATGGAGCCAAGCCATGGGCCAGAGAGCCACGGGCCAGAGAGCCATGGTCACGGAGCGATGGAGCCAGAGAGCCATGATCACGGAGCGATGGAGCCACGAGAGCCACGGGCCAGAGAGCCATGGTCCGGAGCTATGGAGCCACGGGCCAGAGAGCCATGGTCACGGAGCTATGGAGCCATGGGCCAGAGAGCCATGGTCACGGAGCTATGGGAGCCACGAGAGCCACGGACCAGAGAGCCATGGTCACGGAGCGATGGAGCCACGAGAGCCACGGGCCAGAGAGCCATGGGCCAGAGAGCCATGGTCACGGAGCTATGGAGCCACGGGCCAGAGAGCCATGGTCACGGAGCTATGGAGCCAAGCCACGGGCCAGAGCGCCATGGTCACGGAACTATGGAGCCACGAGAGCCATGGGCCAGAGAGCCATGGTCACGGAGCTATGGAGCCACGAGAGCCATGGGCCAGTGAGCCATGGTCACGGAGCTATGGAGCCAAGCCATGGGCCAGAGAGCCACGGGCCAGAGAGCCATGGTCACGGAGCGATGGAGCCAGAGAGCCATGATCACGGAGCGATGGAGCCCGAGAGCCACGGGCCAGAGAGCCATGGTCACGGAGCTATGGAGCCACGGGCCAGAGAGCCACGGGCCAGAGAGCCATGGTCACGGAGCTATGGAGCCAAGCCATGGGCCAGAGCCACGGAACCATGGCCCATAGCGCAAGGAATCAGGCTGTTTGGCACAACCACCCCCCTTCCCATCCCCTCGTCCCCACCGCTCCCTTCCCCAACCCTCAACTCCCCCTCTACAACACCATCCCTTCCCCAACCCCCTCCCTCCCTCAACCTCCCCCCCCCCCCTTCCCAAACACTCCCCCAATGCCTCCACCACCATTTCCTCCAGCCCCTCATTCCCACCCCCCGCCATTGGTCCTCCGTCTCCTCACACCCCCCTCTCCGCCCCCCCCCCCCCCATCTCCTTCCTCCCCTCACCACGTCCCCCCCCCCCCCCCCCCCCCCCACCCCCACCAACCCTGGCCCAGCCCCCGTCCCTCGACGCTCAGAGCCGGCCACGTACCGTGGGAGCAGTCGCGGCCACCGAACCCCTCCTTGCACACGCACTGGCCGCCGAGGCAGCGCCCGCGGTCCCCGCAGTCTCCGGGACAAGTCTCCTGGGTGCAGCCGGGGCCCGTGTAACCGGAGAAACACTGACAGCGGTCATCCACGCAGCGGCCCTGGTCGTTGCAGTCGTCCGGGCACGCCTGGTCGCCGCAGTTGTTGCCCGTGTAGCCCGACCGACACACGCAGTGGCCCGACACACAGTCGCCCCGGGGCGGGCTACAGTCGGCGGAGCAGGCGGGCTCCGAGCAGGTGGCGCCGATCCAGCCCGGCTCGCAGGTACAGCCGCAGGTAGCGGCGTTCAAGGTGCCGTGGGCGCCGCAATCCGAGGATGCACGGGAGCCTGTGGGCGGAGGAACAATCAGCGGGAGACCGGGGATCAGTGGCCGACCAGGCCCAGCCCGGCCCAGCTCACCTGTGAGACTCACCTGTGGAACCCGCCCGCGGGGGAAACATGCAGGTACAGCAGGCAGTGAGGAAATCTAATGGCACGTTGGCCTTCATAACAAGAGGAGCTGAATACCGGAGCAAAGAGGTCCTTCTGCAGTTGTACAGGGCCCTGGTGAGACCACACCTGGAGTATTGTGTGCAGTTTTGGTCCCCTAATTTGGAGGAAGGACATTCTTGCTATTGAGGGAGCCCAGCGTAGGTTCACCAGGTTAATTCCCGGGATGGCGGGACTGTCATATGCTGATAGAATGGAGCAGCTGGGCTTGTACACTCTGTGGAGTTTAGAAGGGTGAGAAATGATCTTATTGAAACATATAAGATTATTAAGTGGTTGGACACGCTAGAGGCAGGAAACATGTTCCCGATGTTGGGGGAGTCCAGAACCAGGGGCCACAGTTTAAGAATAAGGGGCCGGCCATTTAGAACGGAGACGAGGAAATATTTCTTCTCACAGAGAGTTGCGAGTGTGGAATTCTCTGCCTCAGTGGAGGCCGGTTCTCTGGATACTTTCAAGAGAGAGCTAGATCGGGCTCTTAAATATAGTGGAGTCAGGGGATATATCGTGAGAATGCAGGAACCAAAGAATATAGAGCAATCTTTGGCAGGAACGGGTACTGATTGTGGATGATCAGCCATGATCACAATGAATGGCGATGCTGGCTCGAAGGGCCGAAAGGCCTACTCCTGCACCTATTGCCCATTTTCTCGCCCCCGGGGTTGCACCGGACCCCACCCAGTCACTCACCCATACTCACACCCTCATCCCACCCCACGCTCACACCCACCCTCACTCACACCCACCGACACTCACACCCACCCTCACCCCACCCCCCCCCATCCCACCCTCACCCCACCCACCACCCCATCCCACCCAACCCCCCCACCCCCCTCACACACCCCCCTCAGACGCACCCCACACACCCCCCCACCCCATCCCACCCTCACCCCACCCACCCCCATCCCACCCTCACCCCACCACCCACCCACCCACCCACCCACACACCCCCCCCCCCCCCCTCACACCCCCCCATCAGACGCACCCTCACCCCCACGCTCACACCCCACCCTCACCCCCACCCCACCCCACGCTCACACCCACCCCATCCCACCCCACCGCACCCTCACACCCCACCCCACCCGCCCACCGCCACCCCCCTCACACCCACCCCACTCACCACAACAGCCGGTCCCAGAGCCATCGCCGCCCGCACACCGCCGCTGCAACGCCGCCACCTCCTTCTCCAGAGCCTCCAGCCGCCGCTGCAGAGCCTGGCCGTCTTCACAACCACAGGCCTGCGGCGGGATGTTGATGCGGTGTGTGAATACCACCTGCTTGTTGCGGTCGGCCAGGTGCTCGAACTGGCGCTCGCCGCCCGCCTCGTCCCTCGCCTCGAACAGCCGGGCCAGGGGCCGGGCCACGCTGGGCCGGCACTCGCGGCACGGCGGCAGCTCGATGGTGTAGATGTGGTCGAAGGTGGTGGGGTCGCCGTCGCCGGTGGCGTTGGGCGATAGGGCCCGTCGCTGGCGCACAGAGGTCCGGAACAGGACGCAGTCTGCGGCGGGCAGAACGGCCGCCACTAGCAGCAGCAACAGCATGCCGAGGGCAGGCGCCATGGGTGGTGCCGAGAGGCGCAGGGATCTGCCGTCAACCTCACACCTCACACCGTCAGCGGTCCTCACCTGTAATGGAAACACACTGTCAATGTCTGAAGAAATGTTCCTTCTCCACAGATGCTGCCTGACCCGCTGAGTTACTCCAGCACTCTGTGAAACGTCACCTATCCATGTTCTCCACAGATGCTGCCTGACCCACTGAGTTACTCCAGCACTCTGTGTCTATGAACCCATTTTCCAAGCACAGGCAGAGCTGCAGCGTAGGACATGTGGCAGGGGAACCGGTACACAGCAAGATCCCACTGACACACGGGACAGGCAGCACCATGTTTCGCCCCTGCCTGGGGGGGGGGGGGGGGGCACGGTATGTGTTCACCTCCTGGTCGTCTCCAACACCGGCGGCTGGTTCTATCCAAGACTCCCCCCTCCCCTCCCTAAGCCAACACCCCTCCCCTCCAGTACACCCCCCGGCCGTGTGACAGGCAGCCTGTTTTGGATGTGAAGTTTTCCACGACCCCATACCTCCTCCCCTCCCCTTCCAGCACTCTGTGTCAGGCAGCATGGTTTTGGATGGAAGTTTTCCACGAACCTTCATCCTCTCTGCAGCCAAGCACTGATTCACAGCGATGCGCTACAGATGTTTCCACAACAGCGACCCACCCTCATCCACCCCCACTCCACCCTCGTTCACCCCCCGCTGGGACCTAGCAGACAATATCGGCTTTACAATGGCCCTGAGGGAGCTGGGGGAGGGGGAGAGCAGGGGGGGGGGGGCGGGGGGTAGAGCTGGGGGATATCGGGGGAGAGCAGAGGGGGAGGGGGGGAGAGCAGGGGGGGGGGAGTCTGCGTCTGTGTGTGCAACGTCCCCGCTGCAATTCAGCAGCGGAAAGTTTTGTGAATGGAATGGTTTGGGCGGTGATCTTTGTGCCTCCACAGGAATCACACACACACACACAGACACACACACACACACACACACACACACACACACACACACACTCAGATACACTAGAGACACATACACTAGAGACACATACACATTGAGGCACACACAGAAACAGCGACACATGCGTACATACACACTCTTTCACCCTCCCTCCAACAGCAACACATATACACACACGGACTCCCTCTCTCTCACACACACACACACACACACAGTCTCTCTCTCACATGCAGACACAGTTTCTCACTCACATACACACACACCCAGTCTCTCACACACACACAGTCTCTTTCTCTTACACACAGACACACACACACACACACACACACACACACACACACAGTGTCACACAGAGACACAGAGCCACACAATCTCTCTAACACACACACGCCCCCGCATCACTAGACAAGCTGAAATGTTAAATCTTATGTTTAAACAAGAGGCGACCAGGGACACTCTCTCACACATACAGACACAGTCTCTCTCTCACACACACATCCCTGGATCACTCGCCAACCTGGTTTTAAGCAACATGTTTAAACAAGAGGCGAGCAGAGACGCGGCGAATTCAAGTATGGGTGTGAACTGCCATCGTCAATATGACCTTTCCCTCAAAGGGGTCCTCTGTGCCCACTCTGAGAGTGAGCGAGGGAGAGAGAGGGGGCTGCTGAACCCTCTGGACAAGGGCTCGATTGAAAGCGGCGGCGTTGTACACGGGCGCCGTTGCCGGCTGGGAGTACGTGTGAAAACCACACACACTGGAGAAAGGGCAAGGCTGGCTGAGGACACAAAGATCGCAGTCTGTTACCCGATAGATGCTAGTGAGCCCAGCCTCTAAATAAATAGGGAAAAACCCCGAGTCTCCATCACAAGCCAACAGCTTCATAGTGTTATACAGCTCAGAAACAGGCCCTGGCCATGACCTGCCCAAGCCCAGAATAGGCACAGAGTGCTGGAGTAACTCAGCGGGTCAGGCACCATGTCTGGTAATCGTCAACCAACATGCCCCGTCTACATTAGTCCCACCTGCCCACGCCCCGTCTACACTAGTCCCACCTGCCCATGCCCCATCTACACTACCCACCTGCCCACGCTGACTCACATGCCCCATCTACACTAGTCCCACCTGCCCACACCCCATCTACACTACCCACCTGCCCACACCGACCAACATGCCCCATCTACACTAGTCCCACCTGCCCACACCTCATCTACACTACCCACCTGCCCACGCTGACTAACATGCCCCATCTACACTAGTCCCACCTGCCCACCCCCCATCTACACTACCCACCTGCCCACGCTGACTAACATGCCCCATCTACACTAGTCCCACACTAGTCCCACCTGTCCACCCCGACCATCAAGCCCCATCTGCACTAGTCCCACCTGCCCACGCCCCATCTACACTTGTCCCACCTGCCTATGCCCCGTCGACACTAGTCCCACCTGCACTAGTCTCACCTGCCTATGCCCCATCTACTACACTCGTCCCCACCTGCCCACGCTGACTAACATGCCCCATCTACATTAGTCCCACCTGCCCATGCCCCATCTACATTAGTCCCACCTGCCCATGTCCCATCTGCACTAGTCTCACCTGCCTATGCCCCGTCTACACTAGTCCCACCTGCCTATGCCCCATCTACACTAGTCCCACCTGCCTATGCCCCATCTACACTAGTCCCACCTGCACATGTCCCATCTACACTAGTCCCACCTGCCTTCCGCTATCTTTAAGAGCTCTATCTAACTCTCTCTTGAAGGTATCCAGAGAACCTACCTCCACCTCTGAGGCAGAGAATTCCACAGACTCACAATTTATGTCTAAATTCCAGAGTATACAAGCCCAGCCGTTCCATTCTATCAAGATACGACAGTCCCGCCATCCCGGGAATTCACCTGGTGAACCTATGCTGCACTCCCCCAATAACAAGAATATGTTTAAGGTGGAGATTGATAGATTATTGATTAGTACGGGTGTCAGGGGTTGTGGGAAGCAGGAGAATGGGTTTGATAGCTATATCTGCCAAAATAGATCCACCAGGATTGAATGGTGGAGTAGACTTGATGGGCTGAATGGCCTAATTCTGCTCCGATCACTTATGGGCAGGGGGTGGGGGGGTGGGGGGGCGAGGCGGAGACTTGCTGGATGGATTTGATGGAGAGATTGATTGATTTCAGATACACAGATGAGTAACGGCCTGTCGATTAACACATTGTCACTAGCTGACATCCTGGTGTAATGACGGATCCATGCCTGTGAGAAGGGTTAATTAAATGAGCGGCTGCCTGTGGCCACAGCCGCGATCCTGCGCCTGGTGTGTGTGTGTGGGGAATGTGGGCCGGGTAAACAGCTTCCTCCCTTCCCTGGCGCTGGGGCCGAGCGGGAAACGGCCAGCGAGCCAGCGCTGACATACTTCAGGAATGTTGCAATGTGTCAGGCGGCAGGAATGGAACAAGGAATGCGGCGGGTGGTAGGTGTGGCGGCGGCGGCGGCGGCGCGGCGGGGGGGGAGCCGAGCCGGGCCAAGCCCGGCCGGGCCGAGTGAGTGAGCCGGGGCCGAGCCAAACCGGGCCGTGGTGTGTGTGTGAGTGTGTGTGTGAGTGAGTGTGTGTGTGTGTGTGTGTGTGTGTGTGTGTGTGTATGTGTGTGTGTGAGTGTGTGTGTGTGTGTGTGTGTGTGTGTGTGTGTGTGTGTGTGTGTGTGTGTGTGTGTGTGTGTGTGTGTGGGTGTGTGTGTGTGTGTGTGTGTATGTGTGTGTGTGTGTGTGTGTGTATGTGTATGTGTGTGTGTGTGTGTGTGTGTGAGAGAGTGTGTGTGTGTGTGTGTGTCCAGCTGAGAGCAGGACTGTTACCTGGGTCATTTCAGCACAGGAGTGTGAGAGCATAGAGAGGGAGGGAGTGTGAAAGAGGGAGAGAGAGGGAGAGAGGGGGAGATGGGGGGAGGGGGGGGGAGAGACGGGGGGGGGGGGGGGGGGGAGAGACGGGGGGAGGGGGAGAGACGGGGGGGAGGAGGAGGGGGAACACACTGTGGGAAGGAGGGAAAGAGAGAGGGCAGGCCACAGAGGGAGAGAGGTAAGAGGAGGACAGTCATATTGTGGGCGAGAGAGAGGGGGGGGGGGAGGGTCACACGGAGGGTGGAAGAGAGGGTCCGTGCTGCCAGAGTAACTCAGCGGGACAGGCAGCATCCGTGGAGGGAATGGACAGACAACGTTCCGGGTTGGGGCCCTTCAGACTGACTCCCACCAGAGTGGTCTCCTGAGATCCAGCAGATACTGCCTGCTGCATGGTGGCCTTTCCAGAACAGCTCCAGTGTCCATTGGCAGCCGGGTTTACGAGATAGTACTCGCAGCATTAAAAAGCTTAAAGTCGGTCCAAAATGTTGGTTCAATCCATGTACAAAATGCTATGACTTCACCTTCCAAGCTCAAGAGTGAGATCATGCAGTTTGGATGCGAGTCCTTGGGAACCAGTGGGAATATTTATTGTTCCATTCGAGATGAGGAGCCAAGATCATCGGAAGTCCATGTGCATGAACTCCAGTTGTACAGTGCAATGGGAATGTGGGAGGAGACCTCAATCCAGGGACCTTGGGGTGGAGAGCGCTTCGATCCCAGCTACAGGTGGACAAGGAAACTGCCAGAACCCCCTTGGTCTTTCAATAGACAATGGACAACAGGTGCAGGAGTAGGCCATTCGGCCCTTCGAGCCAGCACCGCCAATGTGATATAAGACTGTTAAGTGTTTGTAACTCAGCAGGTCAGGCAGCATCTCTGGAGATAATGAGGTTCAGAAAGTATTCGCCCAGCGTGGTACTTGAACTCATGACCCTGAGATTAAGAGTCTCATGCTCCACCGACTGAGCTCGCCGGACTGCTCAATCCTTGTCTGGGTCACAATGAGGTGATGTTTTGGGTCAGACTGATTGTGGGGAGGGAGGGGAGAGGGACCTGGAGCGATGTGTTGGTCAAAGGCCTTACTGAAGTCCACATAGACAACATCCACTGCCCCTACCCTCATCAATCACCTTCATCATCTCCTCAATAACTCTATCGTTAGTTAGACAACGCCAGCTGCACAAAAAAGTTATGATGGCGGGACTGTTGTATAAGGAGAGAATGGAGCAGCTGGGCTTGTATACTCTGGAGTTTAGAAGGACGAGAGGTGTTGTTATTGAAACATATAAGATTATTAAGGGTTTGGACACGCTAGAGGCAGGAAACATGTTCCCGATGTTGGGGGAGTCCAGAACCAGGGGCCACAGTTTAAGAATAAGGGGTAACCCATTTAGAAAGGAGACGAGGAAACACTTTTTTACACAGAGAGTTGTGAGTCTGTGGAATTCTCTGCCTCAGAAGGCGGTGGAGGCCGGTTCCCTGGATACTTTCAAGGGAGAGCTAGATAGAGCTCTTAAAAATAACAGGGTCAGGGGATACAGGAGACTGATTCCTGGGATGTCAGGACTTTCCATATGAAGAAAGACTGGATAGACTCGGCTTGTACTTGCTAGAATTTAGAAGGTTGAGGGGGGATCTTATAGAAACTTACAAAATTCTTAATGGGTTGGACAGGCTAGATGCAGGAAGATTGTTCCCGATGTTGGGGAAGTCCAGAACTAGGGGTCACAGTTTAAGGATAAGGGGGAAATCGTTTAGGAACGAGATGAGGAGAACTTTTTTCACACAGAGAGTGGTGAATCTCTGAAGCTCCTGCATTACAGGCTTTGTATCTGGGGCCCAACATTGAACACAACTCACCTGACCCATCCCCACCTCCCACAAGGGTAACCATCAAATAACTCTCCCTTAAATCAACTACAAGTGACACTAACTCGTTTCATATCTCTCTATCCGACCTGATGAACAGTTAGAACATCCGCTTTCATTTGTTTCAGTTTAGGTGTATCAAGGTACAGTAAAAAAAAAGGTTTGTCCTGCATCGAAACAGATCAGATACATCAGTTTAGTTTAGAGATACAGCGCGGAAACAGGCCCTTTGACCAGCGATCCCCGCACATCCTAATCTGAGGAAAGACGTTCTTGCCATAGAGGGAGCACTGAGAAGGTTCACCAGACTGATTCCTGGGATGTCAGGACTTTCATATGAAGAAAGTCTGGGTTTCAGCAACTAAGTTACAGAGAAAGGTTGAACAAGTTAGGTCTTTATTCTCTGGAGCGCAGAAGGTTAAGGGGGGACTTGATAGAGGTCTTTAAAATGATGAGAGGGATAGACAGAGTTGACGTGGATAAGCTTTTTCCCCACTGAGAGTAGGGAAGATTCAAACAAGGGGACATGATTTGAGAATTAAGGGACAAACGTTTAGGGGTAGCATGAGGGGGAACTTCTTTACTCAGAGAGTGGTAGCTGTGTGGAATGAGCTTCCAGTGAAGGTGGTGGAGGCAGGTTCGTTTTTATCATTTAAAAATAAATTGGATAGTTATATGGACGGGAAAGGAATGGAGGGTTATGGTCTGAGCGCAGGTATATGGGACTAGGGGAGAATATGTGTTTGGCACAGACTAGAAGGGTCGAGATGGCCTGTTTCCGTGCTGTAATTGTTATATGGTTATATGGAAAGACTGGATAGACTCGGCTTGTACTCGCTAGAATTTAGAAGATTGAGTGGGGATCTTATAGAAACTTACAAAAAAGGGGTTGGACAGGCTAGATGCAGGAAGATTGTTCCCGATGTTGGGGAAGTCCAGAACAAGGGGTCACAGTTTAAGGATAAGGGGGAGATCTTTTAGGACCGAGATGAGGAAAACATTTTTCACACAGAGAGTGGCGAATCTCTGGAATTCTCTGCCACAGAAGGTAGTTGAGGCCACACAGTTCATTGGCTATATTTAAGAGGGAGTTAGATGTGGCCCTTGTGGCTAAAGGGATCAGGGGGTATGGAGAGAAGGTGGTACAGGATACTGAGTTGGATGATCAGCCATGATCATATTGAATGGCGAATGGTGCAGGCTCGAAGGGCCGAATGGCCTCCTCCTGCACCTATTTTCTATGTTTCTATTAAAACTATCCGACACATACCAGGGGCAATTTTCTTCATTTACCGAGCAAATTATCCTAATAACCTGTATGTCTTTGGAGTGTGGGAGGAAACCGAAGATCTCGGGGAAAACCCACACAGGGAGAACGTGCAAACTCCGTACAGACAGCATCCATAGTCGGGACAGAACCCGGGTGTCTGGCGCTGCATTCGCTGTGAGGCAGCAACTCTACCGCTGAGCCACCGTGACCCTCCATCACTGGGATGTCACCGGACACTGGGGGAACACTGGCCACTGGCAAGCCATCAACTGTCCCCTCATGTCAGGGTCAGTCATGTCCTGGCCAAGTCTACAGTCCACACTGGTTAAAGGGCCGCTGATTTCCTTCACAAAATAAACAGCTGCCTAGTTTCATTGGGCGGTTTACAGGTTTACAGAGTAAACTCCAGTATTGTAAGCCCCATGTTGCTATTCCCTGTAAATCACTCAGTGTGAACTCTAGCAGAGAGGTTTATGGTGCACATCATTCCCCATCGCCCAGGAGCTGAACTAACAGGGAAGCAGACAGAGGAAGTTCAACAGAGGACAATGCCCCTACATATGAGGGTGGTCCCTCTTGTGGGAAACCAACAGATCAAAAGGGATAACCAATGCAGGAACCAGAGGGGCAACTATTTTACACAGTGGGTATTGGGGATGGACTGCAGGAGGAGGTAGATGAGGCTGGCACCATCACAACATTTGCCCCATATCCCTCTACTCTGTGAAACGTCACCTATCCATGTTCTCCACAGATGCTGCCTGACCCGCTGAGTTACTCCAGCACTCTGTGAAGCGTCACCTATCCATGCCTGCTGCCTGACCCGCTGAGTTACTCCAGCACTCTGTGAAACGTCACCTATCCATGTTCTCCACAGATGCTGCCTGACCCGCTGAGTTACTCCAGCACTCTGTGAAACGTCACCTATCCACGTTCTCCACAGATGCTGCCTGACCCGCTGAGTTACTCCAGCACTCTGTGAAACGTCACCTATCCACGTTCTCCACAGATGCTGCCTGACCCGCTGAGTTACTCCAGCACTCTGTGAAACGTCACCTATCCATGTTCTCCACAGATGCTGCCTGACCCGCTGAGTTACTCCAGCACTCTGTGAAACGTCACCTATCCATGTTCTCCACAGATGCTGCCTGACCCGCTGAGTTACTCCAGCACTCTGTGTCTTTATTTGCAAACCAGCATCTGCTGTTCCTTGTTTCAACATTCTGATAAACATCTTCTGTAGCCTGTTTGAAGCTTCCACAGCCTGTCTGCAATGGGCTGACCAGAACTGTATACAATTTCTAAATACAGCCTCACCAAAGCCCTATAAAGCTGCATCATGGCTCTGTGCATCTGTCTGTTTCTAATTCAAACTACCAACTAACAGAGGATCCCATGCATTTTAATCTTCTGGATCAGCCTAGCGTGGGGGACATTATTAAATGCCTTTTGTAATAAAAAAATAACAACAGATGATAATTGATACCATTCATAGACACAAGGTTCTGGAGTAGCTCAGCAGGTCAGGCAGCATCTCTGGAGATAATGAGGTTCAGAAAGTATTCGCCCAGCGTGGGTCTTGAACCCATGACCCTGAGATTAAGAGTCTCATACTCCACCGACTGAGCTCGCTGGGCTGCTCAATCCTTGTCTGGGTCACAATGAGGTGATGTTTTGGGTCAGACTGATTGGAGGGGAGGGGAGGGGGGAGGGACCTGGAGCCATGTGTTGGTCAAAGGCCTTACTGAAGTCCACATAGACAACATCCACTGCCCCTACCCTCATCAATCACCTTCATCATCTCCTCAATAACTCTATCGTTAGTTAGACAAGGCCAGCTTCAGAAAAAGTTATGATGGCGGGACTGTTGTATGCTGAGAGAATGGAGCAGCTGGGCTTGTATACTCTGGAGTTTAGTAGGATGAGAGGATATCTTATTGAAACATACAAGATTATTAAGGGTTTGGACACGCTAGAGGCAGGAAACATGTTCCCGATGTTGGGGGAGTCCAGAACCAGGGGCCACTCAGTTTAAGAATAAGGGGTAAGCCATTTAGAACGGAGATGAGGAAACACTTTTTCACACAGAGAGTTGTGAGTCTGTGGAATTCTCTGCCTCACAGAGGGCGGTGGAGGCCAGTTCTCTGGATACTTTCAAGAGAGAGTTAGATAGGGCTCTTAAAGATGGTGGAGTCAGGGGATATGGGGAGAAGGCAGGAACGGGGTACTGATTGGGGATGATCAGCCATGATCACATTGAATGGCGGTGCTGGCTCGAAGGGCCGAATGGCCTTCTCCTGCACCCATTGTCTATTGTACGTCCCTAATTAGCCCATTCCCTTCCAAACGGGTGGAATTCCTATCCTGAGGAATCCTCTGTGTAGCCTTCCCGACAACTCGGGCCAGACGGAATGCTCTGCAGCTTCCTGGATTATCCAGACTTCCCTTCGGAAGCGTACCATCCTTTGTTTGAAGATTAACCCGAGATGATGTCCTCAGAATGTGAATTTCAGAGACCGCTTGAAATATTCCTGCACCTCACACAATGCAGCCAGGAACGCAATTCAGATCAGCGTCTGCATAGCTCGGCCAGAACAACAGCGGATTAGAAAACCTGAGCTGGTGTCAGTGTTGGCTGGCGGGAAAGTGATTCTTGGAAGTAGAACATCACGAGCCGGAAAACTAGTTAAGTGTTTCAGCACACGTTGGTGGAGGAGAGTGCCAGGGATGAGGGAATGCTGCACTGCTACAGGTGTTAACTTGCATCCAGTACACTGATGCGGACCTCATTCTGGCCTCCTTAGTTCAGTATAGTTTATTGTCACGTGTCCTTCTGCAGTTGTACAGGGCTCTCGTGAGACCACATCTGGAGTATTGTGTACAGTTTTGGTCTCCTAATTTGAACAAGGATAATCTTGTGATTGAGGCAGTGCAGCGTAGGTTCACCAGATTGATCCCTGGGATGGCGGGACTGTCATATGAGGAAAGATTGAAAAGATTGGGCTTGTATTCACTGGAGTTTAGAAGGATGAGGGGGCATCTTAT
The DNA here is from genome assembly GCF_028641065.1 of Leucoraja erinaceus. Classification (NCBI taxonomy): domain Eukaryota; kingdom Metazoa; phylum Chordata; class Chondrichthyes; order Rajiformes; family Rajidae; genus Leucoraja; species Leucoraja erinaceus. The sequence goes on from NW_026575627.1 coordinate 202,611, forward strand.
AGAAACATATAAAATTATAAAAGGACTGGACAAGCTAGATGCAAGAAAAATGTTCCTAATGCTGGGCGAGTCCAGAACCAGGGGCCACACAGTCTTATAATAAAGGGGAGGTCATTTAAGACTGAGGTGAGAAAAAACGTTTTCACCCAGAGAGTTGTGAATTTGTGGAATTCCCTGCCACAGAGGGCAGTGGAGGCCAAGTCACTGGATGGATTTAAGATAGAGTTAGATAGAGCTCTAGGGGCTAGTGGAGTCAAGGGATATGGGGAGAAGGCAGGCACGAGTTATTGATAGGGGACGATCAGTCATGATCACAATGAATGGCGGAGCTGGCTCGAAGGGCCGAATGGCCACCTCCTGCACTTATTTTCTATGTCTCTACCATAGAAACATAGGTGCAGGAGTAGACCATTCAGCCCTTCGAGCCAGCACCGCCATTCAATATGATCATGGCTGATCATCCCCAATCAGTACCCCGTTCCTGCTTTTTTGTCATTTCCCTTGATTCCGTTAGCCCTAAGAGCTAAATTAAACTGTCTTTTGAAAACATGCGGTGAATTGGACTCCACTACCTTCTGTGGCAGAGAATTCCCCAGATTCACAACTCTCTGGGTGAAGAATGTTTTTCCACATATCAGTCTGAAATGGCCTACCCTATATTCTTAATCTTTGAACCCCTCATTCTGAACTCCCCCAACATTTTTCCTGCATCTAGCCTGTCCAATCCTTTAAGATGATCAATATGATCATGGCTGATCATCTATAATCTGTACCCCATTCCTGCCGTCTCCCCATATCATAGAAACATAGAAATTAGGTGCAGGAGTAGGCCATTCGGCCCTTCGAGCCTGCACCGCCATTCAATATGATCATGACTGATCATCCAACTCAGTATCCCGTACCTGCCTTCTCTCCATACCCTCTGATCCCCTTAGCCACAAGGGCCACATCTAACTCCCTCTTAAATATAGCCAATGAACTGGCCTCGACTACCCTCTATGGCAGAGAGTTCCAGAGATTCACCACTCTCTGTGTGAAAAAAGTTCTTCTCATCTCGGTTTTAAAGGATTTCCCCCTTATCCTTAAGCTGTGACCCCTTGTCCTGGACTTCCGCAACATCGGGAGCAATCTTTCTGCATCTAGCCTGTCCAACCCCTTAAGAATTTTGTAAGTTTCTATAAGATCCCCTCTCAATCTCCTAAATTCTAGAGAGTATAAACCGAGTCTATCCAGTCTTTCTTCATAAGACAGTCCTGACATCCCAGGAATCAGTCTGGTGAACCTTCTCTGCACTCCCTCTATGGCAAGAATGTCTTTCCTCAGATTTGGAGACCAAAACTGTACGCAATACTCGAGGTGTGGTCTCACCAAGACCCTGTACAACTGCAGTAGAACCTCCCTGCTCCTATACTCAAATCCTTTTGCTATGAAAGCTAACATACCATTCGCTTTTTTTACTGCCTGCTGCACCTGCATGCCTACCTTCAATGACTGGTGTACCATGACACCCAGGTCTCGCTGCATCTCCCCCTTTCCCAATCGGCCACCATTTAGATAATATCCCTTCATTCCACTAGCCCCAAGAGCTCAATCTAACTATTTCGAATGCATTTAGTGATAGGCCTCCACCGCCTTCCGAGGCAGCGAATTCCACAGACTCACCACTCTCTGTGTGAAAAGTTATTTCCTCATCTCAGTTCTAATTGGCTTACCGCTTATTCTTAAACTGTGGCCCCTGGTTCTGGACTCCCCCAACATCGGGAACATGTTTCCTGCCTCTAGTGTGTCCAATCCCTTAACAATCTTATATGTTTCAATAAGATGCCCTCTCATCCTTCTAAACTCCAGAGTGTACAAGCCCAGCTGCTCCATTCTCTCAGCATATGATAGTCCCGCCATCCCGGGAATTAACCTGGTGAACCTACGCTGCACTCCCTCAATAGCAAGAATGTCCTTCCTCAAATTAGGGGACCAAAACTGTACACAATACTCCAGGTGTGGTCTCACTAGGGCCCTGTGCAACTGCAAAAGGACCTCCTTGTTCCCAAACTCAAATCCTCTCACAATGAAGTCCAGCTTTCTTCACTGCCTGGCTAAATAACAGTGTGAAGCTTTTGTGGCATGCTATCCAGTCAGCGGAAAGACAATACATGATTACAATCGAGTCATTTACAGTGTATAGATACAGAATAAGAGAATAATGTTTAGTGCAAGGTAAAGCCAGCAAAGTCCGATTGAGGATAATTCTGGAGGCCTGGAAATTCCCTACTTCTACCTACATTGTAATTGCTTTATCATTTTAAATACCTCAATCAAATTAACCTGGACTTTGTCATTGTGAACATAAAAACAAGAAAACAGAATTAGGCCATTTGCCTCATCTACTCCGCCATTCAATCATGGCTGATCTATCTTTCCCTCTCAACCCCATTCTCTTACAAAATTCTTAAGGGGTTGGACAGGCTAGATGCAGGAAGATTGTTCCCGATGTTAGGGAAGTCCAGGACAAGGGGTCACAGCTTAAGGATAAGGGGAAATCCTTTAAAACCGAGATGAGAAGAACTTTTTTCACACAGAGAGTGGTGAATCTCTGGAACTCTCTGCCACAGAGGGTAGTTGAGGCCAGTTCATTGGCTATATTTAAGAGGGAGTTAGATGTGGCCCTTGTGGCTAAGGGGATCAGGGGGTATGGAGAGAAGGCAGGTACGGGATACTGAGTTGGATGATCAGCCATGATCATATTGAATGGCGGTGCAGGCTCGAAGGGCTGAAATGGCCTCTACTCCTGCACCTAATTTCTATGTTTCTATTCTCCCGCCTTCTCCCCACAACCCGACACCTTAACATCTGATGTACGTGTGTACAAACAAGTTTTCATAATAGTTAGGTAGACAGAAAATGCCGGAGAAACTCAGCGGGTGAGGCAGCATCTATGGAGAGAAGGAATTGGCGACGTTTCGGGTCGAGACCCTTCTTCAGACTGATGTCGGGGGGAAGGGGGCGGGAAAAAGAAAGGAAGAGGCGGAGACAGTGGGAGAACTGGGAATGGGGAGGGGATGGAGAGAGAGGGAAAGCAGGGGCTATCTGAAGTTAGAGAAGTCAATGTTCATACCGCTGGGGGGAGTAAACTACCCAAGCGAAATATGAGGTGCTGCTCCTCCAATTTATTGTGGGCCTCACTCTGGCCATGGAGGAGGCCCAGGACAGAAAGGTCGGATTGGGAATGGGAGGGGGAGTTGAAGTGCTGAGCCACCGGGAGATCGGGTTGGTTAAGACAGACTGAGCGGAGGTGTTCAGCAAAACGATCACCTCTCTCTCATAATACCTAGTTTAGTTCATTTAGAGATACAGTGTAGAAATAGGCTCATCGGCCTGCCAACTTTGAATCAACCAATACACAAGCACTATCCTACAAATTTGGGGACAATTTACAGAAGCCAATGAGCCAAACTTGCACATCTTTGCAATGTGGGAGGAAACCTGAGAACCTGGAGAAAACCCAAATGGCCACAGGAAGAACATGCTAACTCCGTATAGACAGCATCTGTAGGCAGCATTGATCCCAGGTCACTGACGCTGTGAGGCAGCAACTCTACCGCTGCGCCTGAAGGCAATAACATTCTCACACAATGCTGCCTGTGATGATGCTAGATTTAGAGTTACATTTAGTTCTTCGGGCTAAAGGAATCAAGGGATATGGGGAGAAAGCAGGGTACTGTTTTCAGATTTTGGATGTTTAAGAAAGAACTACAGATGCTGGAAAAATCGATGGCAGACAAAAATGCTGGAGAAACTCAGTGGGTGAGGCAGCATCTATGGAGCGAAGGAATAGATGGTGTTTTGGATTGAGACCCTTCTTCAGACCCTGAATAAATGTCTCAACCTGAAGCATCACCTATTTCCTTCGCTCCATAGATGCTGCCTCACCTGTTGAGTTTCTCCAGCATTTTTGTCTACTGTCGATTTTGGATGATCAGGCATGATCATACTGGACGGAAGTACTGGCTCGAAGGGCCAATAGATAATAGGCGCAGGAGGAGACCATTCGGCCCTTCGAGCCAGCACCACCATTCAATGTGATCATGGCTGATCATCCACAATCAGTATCCCGTTCCTGCCTTCTCCCCGTATCCCCTGACTCCGCTATCTTTAAGAGCCCTATCCAGCTCTTTCTTGAAAGTATCCAGAGAACAGGCCTTCATCGCCCTCTGAGGCAGAGAATTCCACAGACTCACAACTCTCTGTGAGAAAAAGTGTTTCCTCGTCTCCGTTGTAAATGGCCGACCCCTTATTCTTAAAATGGCCTACACATCCTATAAAGGAATTTGACCAATTTCCAGCCCCTCTTTGGATTCCTCAAGAGGCTACACTTATTTTAAGGTTGAGTTCAGTTCTGGGCACCATGTTATAGGAAAGATGTTGTCAAGCTGGAAAGGGTACAGAGAAGATTTACGAGGATGTTGCCAGGACTAGAGGGCCTTGAGCTACAGGGAGAGGATGAGTCGGCTGTGACTCTATTCCTTGGAGCGCAGGAGGATGAGGGGAGATCTTACAGAGGCATGTAAAATCATGAGAGGAATTCACACAGTGTCTCTTGCCCAGAGTAGGTGAATCGAGTACCAGAGGACATAGGTTTAAGATGAAGGGGGAAAGATTTAATAGGAATCTGAGGGGTAACTTTTTCACACAGAGGGTGGTGGGTGTATGGAACGAGCTGCCAGAGGAGGTAGTTGAGGCTGGAATTATCCCAATGTTTATGAACCAGTTGGACAGGTATATGGATAGGACAGGTTTGGAGGGATATGGACCAAGTGCAGGCAGGTGGGACTAGTGTAGATGGGACATGTTGGTGGGTGTGGACAAGTTGGGCTAAAGCAGGGGGTTCCCAATCTTTTTCGTCCTGTTTTCATCTGCCAACTTTAATAGCAAACATTAAATGTTATTTCTCTTATTTATGAACTAATGATGAACAGATACGGGTATAGCAGAACCAAACGCTGTCAGTCAATGAGAACAAATATCTACAAATCCAGAATCAATAAATGTACCCCTTGGTTAAATTTACCCCAGGTTAGGAACCCTTGGGCTAAAGGGTTAATTCCAGGGATGGCGGGACTGTCATATGCGGAGAGAATGGAGCGGTTGGGCTTGTACACTCTGGAGTTTAGAAGGATGAGAGGGGATCTTACTGAAACATATAAGATTGTTAAGGGTTTGGACACGCTAGAGGCAGGAAACATGTTCCTGATGTTGGGGGAGTCCAGAACCAGGGGCCACACACAGTTTAAGAATAAGGGGTAAGCCACTTAGAACGGAGATGAGGAAACACTTTTTCCCACACAGAGAGTTGTGAGTCTGTGGAATTCTCTGCCTCAGAGGCCGGTTCTCTGGATGCTTTCAAGAGCTAGATTGGGCTCTTAAAGATAGTGGAGTCAGGGGATATGGGGAGAAGGCAGGAACGGGGTACTGATTGGGGATGATCAGCCGTGATCACATTGAATGGTGGTGCTGGCTGGAAGGGCCGAATGGCCTCTACTCCTGCACCGATTGTCTACAGGGCTTGTTTCTGTGCTGTAAGACTCTATGAGAAGGAAAGGAAGTCATTGTCCATTTTCCAGTCTCTGTCTGCAGCATGTCCCGTTACATCACCGATATTTTGAGCCTTGTCTGAGACCAGACCCTCCCGATGGACAGACAGAGCCAGTGCCCAGAAAATTAAAAAAAACGCCCTTTGTATCAAATACCCAACTTTTCCTGGGCTGAGAAGTATCCCATCCACCCTGGCAAATCCCAACGGAACATTGCAAAATGGAAAGATCATTACGGAAAAAAACATCAGCCGGGAGAATGTCTGGAGCTGGCGAATTGAAGATGTTGGCTTGCAATGTCATGGAGGAGTAATGTTGATCAGGAGGGGTGAGGCTATGGATTATGTACAAGTGGATGAGAGATCTAGGGTGGCCCAGTGGTAGAGTTGCTGCCTTACAGCACCAGGGACCCGGGTTCGATCCTGACCTCGGGTGCTGTCTGTGCGGAGTTTGTACGTCATCCTGTGATCGTGATTCCTCCTGTACCCAATAGACAATAGACAATAGGTGGAGGAGGAGGCCATTCGGCCCTTCGAGCCAGCACGTCCATTCACTGTGATCATGGCTGATCATCCTCAATCAGTACCCCATTCCTGCCTTCTCCACATATTATCCATCCTTAAGAGCCCTATCTAGCTCTCTCTTGAAAGCACACAGAGAACCGGCTTCCACTGCCCTCTGAAGCAGAGAATTCCACAGACTCACAACTCTCTGGGTGAAAAAGTGTTTCCTCATCTAAGTTCCAAATGGCTTACCCCTTATTCTTAAACTGTGTGAGGCCCCTGGTTCTGGACTCCCCCAACATCGGGAACATGTTTCCTGCCTCTAGCGTGTCCAAACCCTTAATAATCTTACGATACAATCCTCTCTCATCCTTCTAAACTCCAGTGAATACAAGCCCAGACGTTCCATTCTCTCAGCATACGACAGTCCCGCCATCCCGGGAATTAACCTGGTGAACCTACGCTGGGCTCCCTCAATAGCAAGAATGTCCTTCCTCACATTTGGAGAGCAAAACTGCACACAATACTCCAGGTGTGGTCTCAAGTGGATGAGAGATCTAGGGTGGCCCAGTGGTAGAGTTGCTGCCTTACAGCACCAGGGACCCGGGTTCGATCCTGACCTCGGGTGCTGTCTGTGTGGAATTTGTACGTTCTCCCTGTGACCATGTGTGGGTATCCTCCTGCACTCAACGTTATTCCCTTTATATTGCAACTCTACGATGTTGACGGCTTGATTGTAATCATGTATAGTCTCCCCATCGAATGGGTAGCATGCCATTAATGACAACTTGTCACTGTTCCTTGGTACGCTTAACATTCATAAACAAAACTAGACTCATCCTTGCAGTGACCCGCCCTCTTCATTGGGCAAAAACAAAGATGTGAAGAGTACAACTCTGTCAGCCACCCCGAGACTAACATTGATGTCAATAACTGTGAAGTGATTCAGCTGGCCACAACCGCCCGACCGACCGACCGCAGGCTGTGTGTTGACTAACTGCTGTGTTTCCACAATCACCATGACAGCTACACGTTACAAGCTGTTTATTGCCTGTAAAGTCATTTGTAAAACTGTCAAAGATGTTTCTGAAATAGATGCATCCATTGTACTGAAGTTAGACTCAGTCTAACTCAGTCTGTGGATAAATGTGAGGTTATCCATTTTGGTGGCAAAAACGGGAAAGCAGACTATTATCTAAATGGTGGCCGATTGGGAAAGGGGGAGATGCAGCGAGACCTGGGTGTCATGGTACACCAGTCATTGAAGGTAGGCATGCAGGTGCAGCAGGCAGTAAAGAAAGCGAATGGTATGTTAGCTTTCATTGCAAAAGGATTTGAGTATAGGAGCAGGGAGGTTCTACTGCAGTTGTACAGGGTCTTGGTGAGACCACACCTGGAGTATTGCGTACAGTTTTGGTCTCCAAATCTGAGGAAGGACATTATTGCCATAGAGGGAGTGCAGAGACGGTTCACCAGACTGATTCCTGGGATGGCAGGACTGTCTTATGAAGAAAGACTGGATAGACTCGGTTTATACTCTCTAGAATTTAGGAAATTGAGAGGGGATCTTATAGAAACTTACAAAATTCTTAAGGGGTTGGACAGGCTAGATGCAGGAAGATTGTTCCCGATGTTGGGGAAGTCCAGGACAAGGGGTCACAGCTTAAGGATAAGGGGGAAATCCTTTAAAACCGAGATGAGAAGAACCTTTTTCACACAGAGAGTGGTGAATCTCTGGAACTCTCTGCCACAGAGGGTAGTTGAGGCCAATTTCTATGTTTCTATGTTTCATGGGTGAATCTCCTGGGTAGCATGGACATGTGACGCTGTGGGTCGAGACCCTTCCCCAGTCTGAAGAAAGGTCCCGAACAAAAACTTTTGAGGGATATGGGCCAAACACAGCCAGGTGGGATAAGTGTAGATGGGGCATGTTGGTTGGTGTGGGCCAGTTGGGCTGAAGGGACTGTTTCCACTTTTCTGTGACTCTAGGAATCTATGGAATGTATTAGAAGCATCATCATAACCCTAGTTGGAGTCACACCAAACATGATCTCACAAATCCCGCTACACCTGATTTAGTGGCAGTGATTTGGAATTGTTCCCAACCCTCAGAGTTGCCTACCTAGAACATACTTTCCCCTTGCAACCGCAGGAGATGCTACACTTGTCGCTTTACCTCCCCCCTCGACTCCATCCAAGGACCCAAACAGTCGTTCCAGGTGAGGCAGAGGTTCACCTGCATCTCCTCCAACCTCATCTACTGCATCCGCTGCTCCAGGAGTTAACTGCTCTACATCGGTGAGACCAAGCGCAGGCTCGGCGATCGTTTCGCCCAATACCTCCGCTCGGTCCCCCCCCCCCCACTCCAACATCAGTCTGAAGAAGGGTCTCGACCCAAAACGTCGCCAATTCCTTCTCTCCATACATCCGCCTCACCTCCCATCTCCAGCATTTTTGTCCATCCTTTCTTCCTCTGGTTAGCCACACCCTCCATCGGTCAGAGTGGGGCCCAATCCCCTCCCTTCGCAAATTGGAGGAGCAGCACCTCCCCTCCTTTTGCTTCCATCATCTAGTAATTTGCAGCGGTATGTCTCATGCATTCTGTCTGACTTCTCTCAAATAACCCACCTCACCAGTGTTTGCCTATAACTCGCTGGACTTTAGCTGCTCCTCGTCTTTGACAGCCTTCTTTTCTACCCCCCCCCAACAATCAGTCTGAGGAAGGGTCCCGACCCGAAAAATCACCTATACATGTTCTCCTGAGATGTTGCCTGACCCGCTGTTACTCCAAGATCTTTGTGTCTTCTCTGGTTTATGTTTTCGACCTGCTAGCACCTTACCTAATGAACTGAACCCCACCCAGCGAGTAACCCAAGCCAACAACACTCTCCACACAATGTTTGTACTAAGATCTGAAGCTTCTGAACCTGGGCTCTGGGAAGGGTCCTCGCCGACCCAAACGTAGGCGCCTATTTCTAGTTCTGTCCATAATCTTTCAAAACGCCTTTAGACTGGAGTAGTTCCTGAGGATTTTAGCAAACACCCCACTTTTTAAGAAGGGAGGGAGAGAGAAAATTTACAGACCAGTTAGTCTAACATCGGTAGTGGGGAAACTGCTAGAGTCAGTTATTCTGGGATAGCAGCACATTTGGAAAGTGGTGAAATCATTGGACAAAGTCAGCATGGATTTACGAAAGGTAAATCATGTCTGATGAATCTTATAGAATTTTTCGAGGATGTAACTATTTGCGCGGATAGGGGAGTACCAGTGGATGTGGTGTATCTGGACTTCCAGAAGGCTTTCGACAAGGTCCCACATAAGAGATTAGTATACAAACTTAAAGCACACGGCATTGGGGGTTCAGTATTGATGTGGATAGAGAACTGGCTGGCAAACAGGAAGCAAAGAGTAGGAGTAAACGGGTCCTTTTCACAATGGCAGGCAGTGACTAGTGGGGTACCGCAAGGCTCAGTGCTGGGACCACAGCTATTTACAATATATATTAATGATCTGGATGAGGGATTTGAAGGCAATATCTCCAAGTTTGCGGATGACATTAAGCTGGGGGGCAGTGTTAGCTGTGAGGAGGATGCTAGGAGGCTGCAAGGTGACTTGGATAGGCTGGGTGAGTGGGCAAATGTTTGGCAGATGCAGTATAATGTGGATAAATGTGAGGTTATCCATTTTGGTGGCAAAAACAGGAAAGCAGACTATTATCTAAATGGTGGCCGATTGGGAAAGGGGGAGATGCAGCGAGACCTGGGTGTCATGGTACACCAGTCATTGAAGGTAGGCATGCAGGTGCAGCAGGCAGTGAAGAAAGCCAATGGTATGTTAGTTTTCATAGCAAAAGGATTTGAGTATAGGAGAAGGGAGATTCTACATGCTATTGTACAGGGTCTTGGTGAGACCCAACCTGGAGTATTGCGTACAGTTTTGGTCTCCAAATCTGAGGAAGGACAATCATCTGCAGAGAAGGTTCACCGACTGATTCCTGTGAACTATCACTGGATCCTTGGTTTTCTCTCTGAGATGAGAGGGGATCTTTAGAAAAGTACCCTTAAGGGGTTGGACTCCAAGATCTTTGTAGGGAAGTCCAGGACAAGTTTTCACAGCTTAAGGATAAGGGGGGGAAATCCTTTAAAACCGAGATGAGAAGAACTTCTTTCACAGAGAGAGTGGTGAATCTCTGGGAACCACAGACGGTAGTTGAACCAGTTCATTGGCTAACAAGGGAGTTACTGTGGCCCACACAGGGGTTTGTAGAAGGCAGGTACGGGATACTGAATGATTCTGATCATATTGAATGGCGAATGGTCAGGCTCGAAATGGCCTACTCCTGCACCTAATCAGTTTCTAACTGTTTCACAATCAGATTTTCAATGAGTAAAGTATGTGTGAGCTCAGTCTTAAGTTTGATCTTACTCAAGGCATTCTCTTGGCTAGACTGCGTCACCTACCCTCTTAGATCTGTTGGACTGAGCCACCTGGAGAGAGATTGCTTCAATCAGATCAACATTTCCTACTGATTCTAATCCCACCCAACACCTCCACAGACTTGCTCATTTCATCTTTCTCAGTGCCTCCACTAAAAATCACTTTGAATTGGATGGAACGGATTACAAGGGGGAGGAAAAGTGGGAAAAGCTGCGTATGTTTACATCGGACCATCGCCCCTCGTTGCCAAGACTGCCTCTGGGTACTGGGTCACCCAGCGGGAGTCACAGGGTTACGGGACAGGACGGGGAGGGGGCCACCAATCTGTTGAGCAAAAGTTTCCAGAATGTTTGACTCCCAGATGGAATCAATATGCATCTTGGCAGGCCTTCGATTAGACTTTATTGTCTCACCCTGGCCAGCATTTTAAACACAAAACCAAGTCTTAATGGTCTTTGGAAACTTGCACAGACAGTTATTGAATGCAGCTCAAGATGACATCAGTCTATAGTTGATTCGGGCAGACAAACAGCAACTACTCTCTGGAGACACAAATGCTTTACATAATTATTTCCTACGAACATCAAGAATTCACATCACACATCAAAGATTAGCATCTCGTGTAGAGGCAAAATGCTGGAGAAACACAACGGGACAGGCAGCATCACTGGATGGAAGGAATGGGAGATGTTTCGGGTCAAGACACCCTTCTCCAGACTGATGTCAGGGGAGGGGGTGAGACAAAGATAGGATGTGGTCGGAGAAAGTAAGATTGGTGGGAGAACAGGGAATGGGAAGGGGATGGAGAGAGGGGGAAAGCAAGGGCTATCTGAAGTTAGAGAAGTCAATGTTCATACCGCTGGGGTGTAAACTACCCAAGTGAAATATGAGGTGCTGCTCCTCCAATTTGCGGTGGGACTCACTCTGCCAATGGAGGAGGCCCAGGACAGAAAGGTCAAATTGGGAATGGGAGCGGGAATTGAAGTGCTGAGCCACCGGGAGATCAGGTTGGATAAGACAGACTGAGCGGAGGTGTTCACTATGGAGAAAACACAGTGTGGATTATTTATGAAGAGCGTTTGAAGGGTCTGGGCCCTGACTCGCTGGAGTTTAGAAGGATGAGGGGGGAACCTGATTGAAACATCAGAATATGAAAGACCTGGATAGAGTGGATATAGAGAGGTTGCTTCTATTGGTTGGGAGAGTCACGGACCAGAGGGCACAGCCTTGGAATGAAAGCATGTTTCTTTAGAATGGAGATGAGGAGGAATTTCTTTAGTCAGAGGGTGGTGAATCTGTGGAATTCATTGCCACAGATGGCACACCGATAGGCACATGGAAGTGCAGGGAAGGGAGGGATATGGGTCACATACCGGCAGATGAGATGGATAGTGTACAGGGGAGGGGACGAGACAGAGATAGAATGTAGTCGGAGACAGGAAAGACTCGAGGGAGAACTGGAAAGGGGAAGGAGACAGGGAAAGCAAAGGCTATCTGACGATAAAGATGTCAATGTCAAACAGGATATGGATCATGTACAAACAGACAAGATCAGTTTATTTTGGCATCATGTTTGGCATGAATATTGTCGGCTGAAGGGGCCGTTCCTATGATATACTGTTCTATGTTGTACAGAGGGCAGGCTGACTATGTGTGCGGGGGTGAGTTTATTTCCCCTGAAAGACATTTGTGAATTCAAACTCTTGTCTCTACTTGCGACACCAACATTTTATTCGCTACAGGCTGCTGGAGTTTAGTGAACCAAAGTTATACCAGTCGTACCTGTGTGACAGGGAGCTCTTCAGTCAAGTCCTACTCTAGACTGGAGGATAAACATATGTTGACACTTCCAGGGTTGTGCTAAAGGAGGCTACACTGTCTGAGAACGTATTAAACAGAGGCCCCATCTGTCCATTGACAGCGACACAGGTATCCTGTTGCCAATACACTGAAGCAGGGCAGGGGATTTCTCCTCCTGTATCTGGACTAATATTTATCCCTGAATCAATATTTCTCAACACACAGCCGGTCTAGACAGCTTTCCCCTGCTGTTTGTGGGACCTTGGTCTGTGTAGTTTTCCTGCAGTGCCAGAGTTATGTTAAACGCCGAAATTCGGCAAATACCGACAAATGAAAGGAATTCAGGAGTTTTAAGAATGTGTTTCCCGCTGAGTTTGAAACTTACTGCAATTCCAAACATCAATGCACTTCCACTGACTCAACACAAACAAGGAACGGCAGATGCTGGTTTATACCAAAGATAGACACAGAGTGCTGGAGTAACTCAGCGGGTCAGGCAGCACCTGTGGAGAACATGGATAGGTGACGATTCACAGAGTGCTGGAGTAACTCAGCGGGTCAGGCAGCATCTGTGGAGAGCATGGATAGGTGACGTTTCACAGAGTGCTGGAGTAACTCAGTGGGTCAGGCAGCATCTGTGGAGAACATGGATAGGTGACGTTTCACAGAGTGCTGGAGTAACTCAGCGGGTCAGGCAGCATCAGTGGAGAACATGGATAGGTGACGTTTCACAGAGTGCTGGAGTAACTCAGCGGGTCAGGCAGCATCTGTGGAGAACGTGGATAGGTGACGTTTCACATCTGTGGAGAACGTGGATAGGTGACGTTTCACAGAGTGCTGGAGTAACTCAGCGGGTCAGGCAGCATCTGTGGAGAACATGGATAGGTGACGTTTCACAGAGTGCTGGAGTAACTCAGCGGGTCAGGCAGCATCTGTGGAGAACGTGGTAGTATACACATATATTACTCTGCAAGTTAACAATTTCAAGGAGCAGAATTGGACCATTCGGCCCATCAAGTCTACACCATTCAACCACAGCTGATCTATCTCTCCCTCTCAACCCCATTCTCCAGCCTTCTCCCCATACCCCCTGAAACCACTACTAATCAATAATCTATCTATCTCAGCCTGAAAAACATCTATTGACTTGGACTCAACAGCCATCTGTGTCAATGAAACAGTCACCACCCTCTGACTAAAGAAATTCCTCTTCATCTTATTTCTAAAGGGGTGTCCTTTAATTCTGAAGCTGTGGCCTCTGGTCCTAGACTCTCCCACTAGTGTAAATATCTTCTCCACATTTATCCAGGGACAGACACAGACACACACACATACAGACACACACACACACACACACACACAGACACACAGACACACAGACACACACAGACACACACACATACACACACACACACACACACACACACACACACACACACACACACACACACACACAACACACACACACACACACACACACACACAGCCACACACACACCCACACACACAGCCACACACACAGCCACACACACAGACACACACACACAGACACACACACACAGACACACACACACAGCCCTTTGAGCCAGCACTGTAAACAATGCCCCCAAGTCTATGTTTAAAAAAGAACTGCAGATGCTGGAAAAGCTAGCAACAACTAAAAATTTATTACCAAAGCCAATTAACCTACAAACCTGAAGGTAGACAAAAATGCTGGAGAAACTCAGCGGGTGAGGCAGCATCTATGGAGAGAAGGAATAGGTGACATTTCAGGTCTGAAGAAGGGCCTCAACCCGAAACGTCACCTATTCCTTCTCTCCATAGATGCTGCCTCACCCGCCGAGTTTCTCCAGCATTTTTGTCTACCCCAAGTCTATGTAGTTCAGAGCACTTGCCTCTTGTTGTGTGTTAAACCCCCTGATCCACTATCTAGAGAATGTTGATGTATTCCTGGCATGATCACTCCAGCACATGACCTTCTGCCCTCCCCTGCTCTGCCAGAGGCAACTCCCATGACAATCCACATACAATCCCACAGCTCCCCCATGCAATTACTTCAGCTTAAAGCCATTCCTTTTAAACAGTCCATGATATTTTCATAACCCTGACGAGAGACAGCAGTGCTGTTTGGTTTGTGATCAGAGTGTTTCCGACAACATTGTGTCAGCTAGCGAGAAGTATGTGGGGATGGAACAAGTGATTCAGCAAGTTGGTTATTCATCATTCATTCTGGTTCAAGCAATGAAGAAACACACAACAGCAGCAGCAACACAGAGACACGGCCAGCTTCAGCCCAACTTGCCCATGCCATCCAAGATGCCCCGTCTACCCTACTCACAACCTCAATAGCAATCTGACGGGTAACGTCTTCACACAGAGGGGTGGTGGGTGTATGGAACAAGCTGCCAGAGGAGGTAGTTGAGGCTGGGACTATCCCAACGTTTAAGAAACAGTTAAACAAGTACATGGATAGGACAGGTTTCGAGGGATATGGACCAAGCACAGGCAGGTGGGACTAGTGTAGCTGGGACATGTTGGCCATGTGTCGGTGTGGGCAAGTTGGGCCGAAGGGCCTGTTTCCACACTGGATCACTCTAACTGCCCACATTTAGACCATAAACCTTTGAACCTTTCCTACCACTCCCTCTTCTCCCCTCCCCCCATTGGGCAAGAGGTACAGAAGTGTGAAAACGCACACACTCCAGATTCAAGGACAGTTTCTTCCCGGCTGTTATCAGGCAACTGAACCATCCTCTCACCAACTAGAGAGCAGTCCTGAACTCACATCTGCCCTATTGGAGGCGGTCTTAAATCAGACATTATCAGACTTCAATGTTATATTTTCCACTAAATGTCGCACTCTTTGTACTTTACACTGTGGGTGGTTTGATTGTGATCATGTACAGTTTTTTTTTGGACTGGACAGCACAAAACAAAAACTTTTCACTGCACCTCGGAACACGTGGCAATAACATCCTCAACTAAACCCTCTGTGTATCTGCCCAAGTACCACGGCGGTCCAGCGGTATAAATGCTGCCTTGCAGAGCCAGACACACGGGCTCAATCCGGACACACAGTGTGGAGTTTGTACTTCCTCCCTGGGACCGCGTGGGTTTTCTCCGGGTGCTCCGGTTTCCTCTCACATTCCGAAGCCATGCGGTTTCAAGTTCAAGTTCAAGTGAGTTTATTGTCCTGTGTCCCTGTATAGGACAATGAAATTCCTGCTTTGCTTCAGCACACAGAACATAGTAGGCATTTACTACAAAACAGATCAGTGTGTCCATATACCATAATATAAATATACACACACATGAATATAAATATAAATATATACGCACACAGAAAATATATACACATTTTGCAGGTTAATGAATTGGCTTCTGTAAATGGCAAAATTCTTAAGGGTTGGACAGGCTAGATGCAGGAAGATTATTCCCGATGTTGGGGAAGTCCAGAACAAGGGGTCATAGTTTAAGGATAAGGAGGAAATCTTTTAGGACCGAGATGAGAAGAACTTTTTTCACATAGAGAGTGGTGAATCTCTGGAACTCTCTGCCACAGAAGGCAGTTGAAGCCAGTTCATTGGCTATATTTAAGAGGGAGTTAGATGTGGCCCTCGTGGCTAAAGGGATCAGGGGGTATGGAGAGAAGGCAGGTACGGGATACTGAGTTGGATGATGGAGGGGGGGGGTTGGTCGAGTGAGGAATCCACAAACACACAGCCGTCTGTGGGTCGCCGCCTCGTTAACCCACGTGCACTCAAACCCCCTGTTTATTTATTAAAGTGTATTCTTCTGATTACCACCACATGTTAGTTTAATCTCCCCCATTTCCGGCACCTGTTTTACAGCACAGCCCAGATGGGAAAATCATTTACCACTGCCTTCGCTAAGTGGGACCATGAATCAAAATGTGAATCATTCCCCGAGGGGATATTTAGATGAACGCTCGTAGATACAGTGATGTAACTCACTGCTTGAAGTGACACATGGAGGAAATAAACAGATCGAGTGAAAATTCCCCTTTTATACACAACAGTAGATTGTTACTGCCTGCGAAGTGAGCTTGGCAGCTCCTAAATGGGATCGGCAGACCTGTCCGAGATGCCAGTGGGCGCACAGAGGGCCGGCCAGGCACCTCTTCACTCTCCCACAAAGTTCACGTTTCAACCCCGCGTCCAAAGGACTGAGTAGAGCATCCTTGTGGTTGTTCTATAGAGTTACTATATAAACATTTGGACAGGCACATGGGTGGGACAGGTTTGGAGAGATATGGATAAACGCGGACTGGTGGGTCCAGCGTAGATAGACAGGATTAGTCGGCATGTACGAGTAGGGCCGAAGGGTCAGTTTCCACCCTCTAATACTGTGTAGATGGTTCATCTTTGACGGCATGGACGAGTAGGGCCGAAAGGCCTCGTTCCACGTTATGAGGCTTCAAGACCATATCTTAGACTACATTTAGAACGAGATGGGCCGAAAGGCCTTTTTTCTCACGAGAGTGGCTTGAGTATGTGGAAGGACTCTGCCTCCAGGCCGGTGGAGGCCGAAGGGCTGGATGTTTTCACGCTCTGTTAGATAGGGCTCTTAAAAATAGCCTGGTAGGGGGATACTTGGGCCGAAGGTCTGGAACGGGGTGGCTGATTGGGGATTGGACAGCCTGGATCACATTGACATGGCGGTGCTGGAAGGGCCGAATGCCTCCACTCCTGACACCTATTGCCTCTATTGATAGGACAGCATGGTTAGCATGGACGAGTTGGGCTGAAGGGCCTGTTTCCACGCTCTGTGGCTCTACGGAGATTGGACAGCCTGGTTAGCATGGACAAGTTGGGCCGAAGGGCCTGTTTCCACGCTGTAAGACTCTAGGCCTATATAGATTGGACAGCCTGGTTAGCACGGACAAGTTGGGCCGAAGGGTCTGTTTCCACGCTGTATGACTATGGGCTCCGGCAGGTGGGCGGCGAGGGCGGCTGAGCGACCAGTGTCGGGTCCCGGGGTGAGGTCGGGTTGTGCTGAACATACACATATATACATATATATAATGGGTACTATACATCATTCAGTGAGCTGTGACCGGCTCTCCACCTGCACACTCGGCACCTCTGTTCGTGGACTAACCCAGCCCAGAGCTTGCGGGTGAACACACACACACACACACACGCCCGCTTGTGACATTTCACACCCGTCCCGCCGGCGCTCACACTGCGCCGTGTGTATCGGGGCTACGAGAGCAGCAGACACCCCACTCCGAAAATCATGCCTCGCCCCTTCTTCAATATAACGTTAAAAAAACAACTACAGGTGCTGGTTTTTGCCGAAGACAGACAAGAAAATGTTGGAGTAACTCAGCGGGTCAGGCACAGTGTGTGCAGGAAGGAACTGCAGATGCTGGTTTATACCGAAGAGAGACACACAAAGTGCTGGAGTAACTCCGCGGGGACAGTTTACAGAAGCTAATTAACCTACAAACCCACACGCCTTTGGAGTGTGGGAGGAAACCGGAGCGCCCGGGGAAAACCCACGCTGTCACAGGGAGAACGTGCAAACTCCGTACAGACAGCACCCGAGGTCGGGATCGAACCCGGGTCTCTGGCGCTGCGAGGCAGCAACTCTCCCGCTGCAACTTCTTCATTCACGCGAAACGTCACCTATCCATGTTCTCCACAGATGCTGCCTGACCCACTGAGTTACTCCAGCACTCTGTGAAACGTCACCTATCCATGTTCTCCACAGATGCTGCCTGACCCGCTGAGTTACTCCAGCACTCTTTGAAACGTCACCTATACATCTTCTCAACAGATGCTGCCTCACCCGCTGAGTTACTCCAGCACTCTGTGAAACGTCACCTATCCATGTTCCCCACAGATGCTGCCTGACCCGCTGAGTTACTCCAGCACTCTGTGAAACGTCACCTATCCATGTTCTCCACAGATGCTGCCTGACCCGCTGAGTTACTCCAGCACTCTGTGAAACGTCACCTATCCATGTTCTCCACAGATGCTGCCTGACCCGCTGAGTTACTCCAGCACTCTGTGAAACGTCACCTATCCATGTTCTCCACAGATGCTGCCTGACCCGCTGAGTTACTCCAGCACTCTGTGAAACGTCACCTATCCATGTTCTCCACAGATGCTGCCTGACCCGCTGAGTTACTCCAGCACTCTGTGAAACGTCACCTATCCATGTTCTCCACAGATGCTGCCTGACCCGGGTCAGGAGCGGGAATCTACCGGTTCGAGCTCTCCGAGAGGATTGGGTTCCGGCACCTAACCTCGAACCCTTCCCCTCTGGCAACGCAGCGCCAGAGACCCGGGTTCGATCCTAACCTCGGGTGCTGTCTGTGTGTGGACTTTCCATGTTCCAGAGACCGCGTGGGTTTCCTCCGGGTGCCCGAGTTTCCTCCCACATCCCAAAGACGTGCGGGCGTGTGGGTTAATTGTCTGTAAATTGTCCCTGGTGTGTGGGGCGCGGATAGGAACGCGGGATGACAGAGAACCGCCGTGGAACCGCTCAATACAAAGTGCTGGATTAACTCAGCGGGACAGGCAGCATCTCTGGAGAGAAGGAATGGGTGACGTTTCGGGTCAAAAGACAATAGGTGCAGGGGGAGGCCATTCGGCCCTTCGAGCCAGCACCCCCATTCAATGTGATTATCCCCAATCAGTACCCCGTTCCTGCCTTCTCCCCATACCCCCTCACCCCGCTATCTTTAAGAGCCCTATCTAACTCTTTCTTGAAAGCATCCAGAGAACCGACCTCCACCGCCCTCTGAGGCAGAGAATTCCACAGACTGGCAACTCTGTGTGAAAAAGTGTTTCCTCGTCTCCGTTCTAAATGGCTTACCCCTTATTATTAAACAGTGGCCCCTGGTTCTGGACTCGTGTCCAAACCCTTAACAATCTTATACGTTACAATAAGATGCCCTCTCATCCTTCTAAATTCCAGAGTATACAAGCCCAGCCGCTCCCTTCTTCAGACACATCCTTTTCCTCCACAGATGCTGCCTGACCCGCTGAGTTACTCCAGCACTCTGTGAAACGTCACCTATCCATGTTCTCCACAGATGCTGCCTGACCCGCTGAGTTACTCCAGCACTCTGTGAAACGTCACCTATCCATGTTCTCCACAGATGCTGCCTGACCCGCTGAGTTACTCCAGCACTCTGTGAAACGTCCACCTATCCATGTGTCCATATAAACCCACCCGCAGCACTCTTATAAACCAACACCTGCAGCTCGTTTTCTACTTGCGATCGAATGATCGATGGTCGGCGTGGACTAGGTGGGCCGAAGGGCCGTATTCCATGCTGTACATCTAATCTAAAACTAAGAATTTAGACCGGCCGTGAAATCCCATCCCATCCCATCTCCCCCCCTTCCCCCAAATCCCACCAGTTTTACTGTCAAAAACAAAAATCTAAATAAAATCAACGGCACCCAAATCCCAATCTCTTTCCCCCTCACATATAGTTTGTTTACAGTCTAACACGGCGACCTTGTTACGCTTAAACAGAAACAGTGTCGCGCCCGAGTCCGATATTCAGCAAAGTCTTAAATAATCCCCGGACTTCAGTAATTGACCCTAATCCCCGACTCGACGAATAAACGTGTTTGAAGGAACTGCAGGTGCGGGTTTAAACTGAAGATAGACACAAAATGCTGGAGTAACTCAGCGGGACAGGCAGCATCTCTGGAGAGAAGGAATGGGTGGCGTCTCGGGTCACATTGAAGGCTGAAGAAGGGTCTCGACCCGAAACATCGCTGAGTGACTCCAGCATTCTGTGTCTGCAGCAACGAAACTTGTTGCTCCTTGCCCCTTAACGCACACTGCAGCCCAACACACAATTTAACATAATCACTCCTCATTGCCCGTGGTCCACTTGTTCGCGCAGGTGGCAAACACACACAAGTGGAAAGATCAAACTCAATGTCACACCTTACCCTAGTATTGCCCAAGCCGAGTTAGTGTGGTTGCAGCGCGATCTCAGATGCACTGTCGCAGATGCCAGGGTTGGCAAGACAGTCAGACGCGCGTCTCCACTGCCGCGGGACATGTAACTGGTTTCCCAAACCAAACAGATGCGTTTGGTTTAGTTTGGAGATGCAGAGTGCTGGCCAGGCGTCATCTCTGGAGAACGGCGCAGAAATCTGGAGTAACTCAGCGGGAAGTGCAACATCTCCGGCTTAGAAGGACTGGGTGAGTTTCGGGTCACCCGGTCACCCCTCCCTTCAGCCCACCGAGTCCAACACTGCCCTACACACACACACACACTGGGGGGACAATTTACAATTCTTACCGAAGCCAATTAACCTGCAAACTTGCACGTATTTGGAGTGTGGGGGGAAACCGGTGCACCCGGAGACAACACACACAGGTCACGGGGAGCATCGAACCCGCGACACTCTGGCGCTATGAGGCAGCCACCCCACTTGTTGCAGGCACATCTTCCATTCCCGTTACAAGTGCCATTGACAATAAGTAGCAGGCACCCAGCTGTCGTGAGGCACTGATGCCGCTTACCTGTGTGGAGTGGTGCAGGGGAGGGTTAGAGTTGGCTGCCGGCTCAGGGAAGACTGGCGTGTGTGGCGACTGCCGAGTAATCCCTCTCTGCCACCGATCACCGTGACTCCCGTCTCCACACTCTCTCACTCGTACAAAAAGCACCCATGTGATTCAAGCCCGTGATGTCATCGAGGAAATGCCAGACGCACATTCGCAGCTTTAACTCTTTTGCTGACCACTATGCCCTCCCCTCACCAGACCCACCCCGCCCTGTGTCCACCCTGCCCCGTCTAGACTCTCTGCCCACCGGCGCATCCTCCAGGCTACTCTTCGCCACTCCCAAATGGAATGTGCTTGGAAGTTTGGGCAAGGGCTGGCATACACTGTGGTAGAGGCACAGTCACAGTTATAAAGGCTTCGATTCGTAGAGTCACTGAGATACACAGTTATAGAAACATGGAAAATAGGTGCAGGAGTAGAGGCCATTCGGCCCTTCGAGCCTGCACCACCATTTCAATATGATCATGGCTGATCATCCAACTCAGTATCCCATCCCTGCCTTCTCTCCATACCCCCTGATCCCTTTAGCCACAAGGGCCACATCTAACTCCCTCTTAAATATAGCCAATGAACTGTGGCCTCAACTACCTTCTGTGGCAGAGATTTCCACAGATTCACCACTCTCTGTGTGAAAAATGTTTTCCTCATCTTGGTCCTAAAAGTCTTCCCTCTTATCCTTAAACTGTGACCCCTAGTTCTGGACTTCCCCAACATCGGGAACAATCTTCCTGCATCTAGCCTGTCCAACACCTTATAGACTTACAGAATTATAGAATCATGGAGTTATGGATACACAGAGTTATGGAATCACAGTTATAGACTCACAGTTATAGAATCACAGTTATAGACTCACAGTTGTGGAGTCACAGTTATAGACTCATTATAGAGTTATAGAGTGTTAGAGTCACATAGTTATGGAGTCATAGATTCATTGATATATCGAGTCAAAGACAATAGACAACAGGTGCAGGAGGAGGCCATTCGGCCCTTCGAGCCTGCACCGCCATTCAATGTGATCATCCCCAATCAGTACCCCGTTCCTACCTTCTCCCCACATCCCCCGACTCCACTATCTTTAAGAGCCCTATCTAGCTCTCTCTTGAAAGCATCCAGAGAACCGGCCTCCACCGCCCTCTGAAGCAGATTCCACAGAGTTATGGAGTCACAGTTGTAGACTGTTAGAGTTATAGAGTGTTAGATTCACATAGATTCACATAGATTCATTGATTTATAGAGTCAAAGACAATAGAGAATGTGTCCCTACCCCTGCAAAGCAGAAGCTGGCCATGTGGACTAGGGAGTTGCTGCCACAGACATCTGGAGCAGATGCAAGACTCCAAATGGCCTACTCCTTATTCTTAAACTGTGGCCCCCAGTTCTGGACTCCCCCAACATTGGAAACATTCCTGCCCGACACACACGCGCGTGAGGCTTCGGAGTCTCCCGTTCCACCGGAACCCTTAATGACCTGACCCGTTTAAATCCGTTGCCCATTTAAATCTTTCCCATCCACCAATACATCCAATTAGTTCAAATGGTAACTGTACCCGCATCAGACAGCTTTAAGAAATTCTCCGTGAATACCTTCAGTTATACTTGAAGGTCAAAACGCAGTTGGTGACACATCGTGTTAATAAAATGTTAATAGTGATAGCCATAGAGGGAGTGCAGAGACGGTTCACCAGACTGATTCCTGGGATGTCAGGACTGTCTTATGAAAGAAAGACTGGATAGACTTGGTTTATACTCTCTAGAATTTAGAAGATTGAGAGGGGATCTTATAGAAACTTACAAAATTCTTAAGGGGTTGGACAGGCTAGATGCAGGAAGATTGTTCCCGATGTTAGGGAAGTCCAGGACAAGGGGTCACAGCTTAAGGATAAAGGGGAAATCCTTTAAAACCGAGATGAGAAGAACTTTTTTTTACGCAGAGAGTGGTGAATCTCTGGAACTCTCTGCCACAGAGGGTAGTTGAGGCCACTTCATTGGCTATATTTAAGAGGGAGTTAGATGTGGCCCTTGTGGCTAAGGGGATCAGGGGGTATGGAGAGAAGGCAGGTACGGGATACTGAGTTGGATGATCAGCCATGATCATATTGAATGGCGGTGCAGGCTCGAAGGGCCGAATGGCCTACTCCTGCACCTAATTTCTATGTTTCTATGTTTCTATGTTAACAAGCGATTAACAGCGACACCCCCACTGTCTCGCGGAAAGCGGAGATTTTCATCGTTTTTTTTTGCGGAATTTCAAAATCTGGATTACAAAACATGGGGGGGGGGGGGGGGGGGGGGGGGGGGGGGGGGGGGGGGGATTGTCCCCCACCTCTCAAAACAAGGGGGGACGTATCCCCCCAGGATTTCCGCCCATGCTCTAGCGTTTCCAAACCCTTAATAATCTTATATGTTTCAATAAGATACCCCCTCATCCTTCTAAACTTCAGAGTTTAGGAAACCCAGCCCATCGTCGATCATCGGGTGATCAATGATCAGTGTGGACTCGAGTTTCCCTGCTGTATCTCAAAAGTAAAATGAGATGCTTGGCATATTATCCTGGATCCAACCAACACCAAGTGTAGAAACTGACACACACACACACACAGCAGGATCCAACAGTCTGCATTGCAACTACCACAGTGGATAGTCTCGGTGGGCCGAAGGGCTTGTTTCCATACTGTATCTCTAAACAAATCTAAACTAAACTAAACTAAGGGGTTGGCCATTTAGAACGGAAACGAGGAAACACTTTTTCACCCAGAGTTGTGAATCTGTGGAATTCTCTGCCTCATAGGGCGGTGGAGGCCGGTTCTCTGGATGCTTTCAAGAGAGAGTTAGATAGTACTCTTAAAGATAGTGGAGTCAGGGGATATGGGGAGAAGGCAGGAACGGGGTAATGATTGGGGATGATCAGCCATGATCACATTGAATGGCGGTGCTGGCTCGAAGGGCCGAATGGCTACTCCTGCACCTATTGTCTATTGAAACGACACTAAACTAAACAAAACTAGAAAAATCTAAACAAAATTATTTCCTTTAAGAGGGAGATGAATAATTATTTGGTGGAGAAAAACAAAGTCATTCTACAAAGCAGGGGCTGGCATGTGGACTGGATATTGTTGCCACACACAGCTGGAGCAGATACAAGACTACAAATGGGCTCCTTATGTGCCCTGATCATTCTGTGACTGTTAAACACTTCTGGAAAGTCCCGAGCTTGTGAAGGATTCCTGAAATTCACATCACAAACCCTGCACTCTCATTGTACCTCACTGGACTGCTTCATCAGATGAAGAATTGTTCTTCAGGGGGGGATGTAACCAGGACTCAGCAAATAGGTTCTACTGCAGTTGTACAGGGTCCTAGTGAGACCACAACTGGAGTAATGTGTGCAGTTTTGGTCTCCAAATTTGAGGAAGAACATTCTTGCTATTGAGGGAGTGCAGCGTAGGTTCACCAGGTTAATTCCCAGGATGGCGGGACTGTCATATGCTGAGAGAATGGAGCAGCTGGGCTTGTACACTGTGGAGTTTAGAAGGATGAGAGGGTTTCTTATTGAAACATATAAGATTATTAAGGGATTGGACACGCTAGACGCAGGAAACATGTTCCCGATGTTGGGGGAGTCCAGAACCAGGGGCCACAGTTTAAGAATCAGGGGTTGGCCATTTAGAACGGAGATGAGGAAAAACTTTTTCACCCAGAGAGTTGTGAATCTGTGGAATTCCCTGCCTCAGAGGGCGGTGGAGGCCAATTCTCTGGATGCTATCAAGAGAGAGCTAGATAGGGCTCTTAAAGATAGCGGAGTCGGGGGATATGGTGAGAAGGCAGGAACGGGGTACTGGTTGTGGATGATCAGCCATGATCACAGTGAATGGCGGTGCTGGCTCAAAGGGCTGAATGGCCTACGCCATACCTATAGTCTATAAACTGGAGCACCCGGTGGAAACCCACACAGGTCACGGAGAGAACATACAAACTCCGTACAGACAGCACCCGTAGTCAGGATCGAACTCGGGTCTCTGGCGCTGTGAGGCAGCAACTCTACCGCTGCGCCACCGTGCCGTCTAGTGAAGACCTTACCGTCCAGAAGCTGGTGTTGATGGGATCAAATCTCCCACCTCCTGTGGACCAGAGGATGTAGGTTTAAGGGGGAAAACATTTACCAGGAGTCAGAGGGGTAACTTTTTCATACAGTGGGTGTATGGAACAAGCTGCCGGAGGAGGTAGTTGAGGCTGGGACTATCGCAACGTTTAAGAAACAGTTGGACAGGTACATGGATAGGACAGGTTTGGAGGGATATGGACCAAGCGCAGGCAGGTGGGACTATTGTATAGAACAAGCTGCCAGAGGAGGTAGTTGAGGCTGGGACTATCGCAACGTTTAAGATACAGTTAGACAGGTACATGGATAGGACAGGTTTGGAGGGATATGGGCTAAACGCAGGCAGGTGAGTGTGGTATAGCTGGGATATTGTTGGCTGGTGTGGACAAGTAGGGTCACAGAGCTTGTCTCCACACTGTGTGTGTCTTGATGACCCTTTGACTCGTGTGGGCTTTCTCCGCAGCTGTGGCTCCAGCCTGGGGCAGCCACACACACACACACACACACACACAAAGGGGTCAGTCAGAGCCAGGCCAACATGCCAGTCTCCCCGTCATCGTTCCACCCAGTTGACAGTGGTAAACATTGGGTGTATGTAAGAGCTGACTCGCCAACACCTTTGACTACACGTCTGCCCACCATGCCAGTCTCTGCCCCCTCCTACACACGGTGACACAGTGTGCCACTGTCCTCCTGTGCCACTGCACACTGGCTCACTGTGCCTCAGTAGATGTGCACTCACATCAAACTACCAAACCCTTCACAAGGTCCCCACGCAAAGGCTTTAGATACTCGGGCAATGAGATGACCTTAAGTGGCAGTGCTGGCCAAGAAACCGCAAAGGTCTCGTTTAGTTTAGTTTAATTGAGAGATGCAGTGTAGAAACAGGCCCTTCGGCCTAGTCAGTCCAGCAATCACACTGTACACCTAACACTATCCTACACACGCTAGCAACAACTAACAATTTATTACCAAAGCCAATTAACCTACAAACCTGAAGGTACACAAAAATGCTGGAGGAACTCAGCGGGTGAGGCAGCATCTATGGAGCGAAGGAAATAGGCCGAAACCCTTCATCAGACTGATCTGCAAACCTGCTCATGTTTATACAATAAATAGACAACAGACAATAGGTGCAGGAGTAGAGGCCATTCGGCCCTTCGAGCCAGCACCGCCATTCAATGTGATCATGGCTGATCATCCCCAATCAGTACCCCGTTCCTGCCTTCTCCGCATATCCCCTGACTCCACTATCTTTAAGAGCCCTATCTAACTCTCTCTTGAAAGTATCCAGAGAACCGGCCTCCAACACCCTCTGAGGCAGAGAATTCCACAGACTCACAACTCTCTGTGTGGAAAAGTGTTTCCTCGTCTCCGTTCTAAATGGCTTACCCCTTATTCTTAAACTGTGGCCCCTGGTTCTGGACTCCCACAAGGTTGGGCGGACTCGGTGGGCCAAATAGCCTGTTTCCACACTGTATCCCTCAAGTCTAAAGTCACCCCTGGCACCCCAGTCCTATCCCATCCGCCTCTCTGCGTAACTCATAAGATCATAAGTGATAGGAGTAGAAATAGGCCATTCGGCCCATCAAGTCTATTCAACCATTCAATCATGGCGGATCTATCTCTCCCTCAGAACCCCATTCTCCTGTCTTCCCCCCAGAACTTCTGACACCCGCACTAATCAAGAATCTATCTATTTCTGCCTTAAATACGTATATCCACTGACGGCCTTCTGCGGCAAATAATTCCGCAGACTCACCACCCTCTGACTGAAGAAATTCCTCCTCATCTCCTTCCCAAAAGAATATCCTTTAACTCCGAGGCTGTGACCTCTAATCCGAGACTCTCCCACTAGTGGAAAAATCCTCTCTACATCCACTCCATCCTGTTGTTTCAATGAGGTCCCCCCTCATTCTGCTAAAATCCTGCAAGTACAGGCCTGGTGCTGTCAAATGCTTATTCATTCTCCTGACAATAATACTCAGATATCCAGAATGAGGATAAGCCTGTCAAATTACAGAGAGTCACGTTCAGTCCCAACAATAAAGAGGATCTGGGATGTTCATCTTTTTGTCTGTACAACTATTTCAAAAAAACATGGAAACATAGAAAATAGGTGCAGGAGGTGGCCATTCGGCCCTTTGAGCCAGCACCGCCATTCATTGTGCCCAATCAATAACCCGTGCCTGCCTTCTCCCCATATCCCTTGACTCCACTAGCCCCTAGAGCTCTAACTAACTCTCTCTTAAATCCATCCAGTGATTTGGCCTCCACTGCCCTCTGTGGCAGGGAATTCCACAAATTCACAACTCTCTGGGTGGAAAAGCTTTTTCTCACCTCATCTTAAATTAAAGAACCAATGAAGCTGGAAATCATACGATTGGAAGATCCGTTTGTTTAAGAAGGAACTGCAGATGCTGGAAAAATCAAAGGTGGACACAAAATGCTGGAGAAACTCAGCGGGTGAGGCAGCATCTATGGAGTGAAGGAACGGGTGATGTTTCGGGTCAAGACCCTTCTTCAGACTGACGTGGGGGTGGGGGGGGAAGAAGAAAGGAAGAGGCGGAGACAGTGGGAGAGCTGGGAAGGGGAGGAGAAAGCAGGGACTACCTGAAATTGGAGCAGTCAGTGTTCATACCGCTGGGGTGCAAACTACCCAAGCAAAATATGAGGTGCTGCTCCTCCAATTTGCGCTGGGACTCACTCTGGCCATGGAGGAGACCCAGGACAGAAAGGTCGGATTGGGAATGGGAGGGGGAGTTGAAGTGCTGAGCCACCGGGAGATCAGGTTGGTTATTGCGGACCGAGCGGAGGTGTTCGGCGAAGCGATCGCCAAGCCTGTTCTTGGTCTCACCGATGTCGAGCAGTTTTATTGTCTGCGTAAGATCACTCCCACAATCCCGTGTAGTATTGGCAGCGGCAAGTTGGAAATTGTACAGGTTAGAAATTGCCATTACAGGTGATTTAACATTGGGTACCAGGGGTGTGCAGCATTGGTTGCCCTCAATAGACGGCCTTCTCTGTGGCACCAAAAAATCCATTCATCATCAGATTACTCCTGTAACCTCAGCTGGGGAACTGAGGGCAGGAGAGGGAGGCAGGAGATTCAGAAGCTGCTTCAATGGTCTCATTCAACGGGGAATGTGTGTCGTTAGTTTCCCTGCGATCCTGGGCCAAACCACATCCCCTTCACTAGCGGTGCTCGGAATCCCTTGCCCAACGAAGACAACAAGCCTCAATTCAAGCCCTCAACTCCCCCCAAATTTCCAGCTCTCAATGTAGTGCCTGTGAGCCCAGTTTGCAGCCTCAGCTTTATTTCATTAATTGGTTGCCAAATCATCGGCCCTACTCACCCTCACAAGCCCACGGCAGCTCTCTGTATCATTCTCAAGTACAAGACGCCAAGGTGTCTTAGTGAGACCACACCTGGAGCATTGTGTGCAGTTTTGGTCCCCAAACCTGAAGGAGCAAAGAGGTCCTTCTGCAGTTGTACAGAGCCCTAGTGAGACCATATCTGGAGTATTGTGTGTAGTTTTGGTCCCCAAATCTGAAGGAGCAAAGATGTCCTTCTGCAGTTGTACAGGGCCCTAGTGAGACCATATCTGGAGTATTGTGTGTAGTTTTGGTCCCCAAATCTGAAGGAGCAAAGATGTCCTTCTGCAGTTGTACAGGGCCCTAGTGAGACCACACCTGGAGTATTGTGTGCAGTTTTGGTCCCCAAACCTGAAGGAGCAAAGAGGTCCTTCTGCAGTTGTACAGGGCCCTAGTGAGACCACACCTGGAGTATTGTGTGTAGTTTTGGTCCCCAAACCTGAAGCAGCAAAGAGGTCCTTCTGCAGTTGTACAGAGCCCTAGTGAGACCACATCTGCAGTTTTGGTCCCCTAATTTGAGGAAGGACATTCTTGCTATTTAGGGAGTGCAGCGTAGGTTCACCGGGTAAATTCCTGTCATATGCTGAGAGAATGGAGCGGCTGGGCTTGTACACTCTGGAGTTTAGAAGGATGAGAGGGGATCTTATTGAAACATAAAAGATTATTAAGGTACACACAAGTGCTGGAGAAACTCAGCGGGTGCAGCAGCATCTACAGAGCGAAGGAAATAGGGAACGTTTCGGGCCGAAACCCTCTTGAGTCTGAAGAAGGGTTTCGGCCCGAAACGTTGCCTATTTCCTTCACTCCATAGATGCTGCTGCACCCGCTGAGTTTCTCCAGCATTTTTGTGTACCTTCGAATTTCCAGCATTTGCAGTTCCTTCTTAAAGAATATTAAGGGCTTGGACACACTAGAGGCAGGAAACATGTTCCCCATGTTTTGGGAGTCCAGAACCAGAGGCCATAGTTTAAGATTAAGGAATAAGCTATTTAGAACGGAGATGTGGAAACACTTTTTCTCACAGGGAGTGGTGAGTCTGTGGAATTCTCTGCCTCAGAGGGTGGTAGAGGCCAGTTCTCTGGATACTTTCAAGAGAGCTAGATAGGGCTCTAAAGATAGCAGAGTCAGGGGATATGGGGAGAAGGCAGGAACGGGGTACTGATTGGGGATGATCAGCCATGATCACATTGAATGGCAGTGCCGGCTCGAAGGGCCGAATGGCCTACTCCTGCACCTTTTGTCTATTGTCTATTATCCATTGTGGAGGCTAAGTCATAGAATCACAGTGATACAGTGTGGAAACAGGCTCTTCAGCTCAACTTGCCCATACTAGACAACAATGTCCCATCTACACTAGTCATAGAGTGATACAGTGTGGAAACAGGCCCTTCGGCCCAACTTGCCCACACCGGCCAACATGACCCAACTACACTAGTCCCACTTGCCTGCACTTAGAAACATAGAAACATAGAAATTAGGTGCAGGAGTAGGCCATTCGGCCCTTCGAGCCTGCACCGCCATTCAATATGATCATGGCTGATCATCCAACTCAGTATCCCGTACCTGCCTTCTCTCCATACCCCCTGATCCCCTTGGCCACACTTGGTCCATATCCCTCCAAACCTGTCCTATCCATGTACCTGTTCAACTGTTTCTTAAACTTTGGGATAGTTCCAGCCTCAACTACCTCCTCTGGCAGCTTGTTCCATACACCCACCACCCTCTGTGTGAAAACGTTACCCCTTGGATTCCAATTAAATCTTTTCCCCTTCACCTTGAAGATTCAAGATTCAAGATTCAATTTAATTGTCATTTGGACCCCTTGAGGTCCAAACGAAATGCCGTTTGGCCCTCAATGTCCTCTGGTCCTCGATTCCCCTACTCTGGGCAAAAGATTCTGTGCATCTAACCGATCTATTCCTCTCGTGATTTTGTACACCTCTATAAGATCGGAGACCTGGGTTCGATCCCGACTACGGGTGCTGTCTGTACGGAGTTTGCACGTTCTCCCCTTGACCTGCGTGGGTTTTCTACGAGATCTTCGGTTTCCTCCCACACTCCAAAGATGTTTAGGTTTGTAGGTTAATTGGTAAATATAAAATTTGTCCCTAGTGGGTGTAGGATAGTGTTAGTGTGTGGGCAATCGCTGGTCATGCAAACTCCATACAGACAGCACCTGTGGTCAGGTTTGAATTCGGGTCACTGGAGCTGTGAGGCAGCAACTCTACCTGTGGGCATCTGGGTGGGACTATGTAGGGTTTGGTGGTCATGAAGGTGACATCACATTATTGGAGGGGCAATGCTCAAATACAGAAGTCCTGGACGTAGGGAGTTAGATACATAGATACACAGACAATAGGTGCAGGAGTAGAGGCCATTCGGCCCTTCGAGCCAGCACCGTTCGCCATTCAATGTGATCATGGCTGATCATCCCCAATCAGTACCCCGTTCCTGCCTTCTCCCCATATCCCCTGACTCCGCTATCTCTACGAGCCCAACCTAACTTTCTCTTGAAAGCATCCCGTGAGTTGGCTTCCTTCTGAGGCAGAGAATTCCACAGGCTCACAGCTCTCTGGGTGAACATTTTTTTTCCTCATCTCAGTCCTAAAAGGCCTATTCTTTAAACAGGTTCTGGACTTCCCCCAACATCGGGAACATGTTTCCTGCATCTAGCGTGTCCAATCCCTTAATCATTTTTATATGTTTCTATAAGATCTCCTCTCATCCTTCTAAATTCGAGTGAATACAAGCCCAGTTGACCCATTGTTTCGTCGGATGACAGTCCCGCCATCCCGGGAATTAACCAATGCTGCACTCCCTCAATAGCAAGCAAGAATATCCTTCCTCATATTAGTTGCGAGCGAGGTTTTGGCCATTGGTGCGTGCTGGAGCGCTGAGCTCTGCACAAACACCGCACGCAAAACCACGTTCACCCACATGTTTACCAAGCGCTCCTGTAAAAATATCACTGGGTGCAAAGTGAGGGTTCTGAACCAATAATGAAAGCATTCCTGTGGTCCTGTGGCCAGTTTCCACGCAGGGCAACTTGTAAACAGTCGGGCATTTCACGGGGTGGAACTATTTCAATGGAGCGTTGAGGATTCATAGAAATCTGCTCTTGGTAAATGGGTGGAGAGGGAAAGGAAGTTTTAAATGCTGCCTGACAACCTGACACACCCAGGATCAATCCCAAACTTCAACACAGTCTGTGGCAGAATCATTCCCTTCACTACAGGGCCATCAACGCCCTTCAATGCCAACTCCCAAAAACCGACTGCAGATTCATTAACTCCTGTGAATGGCCCATCAGTGCAAGTAAGCTGCAAAAACAAACAACTGTAGATTACTCTAGTTTAGTTTAGACAATAGACAATAGACAATAGACAATGGACAATAGACAATAGGTGCAGGAGTAGGCCATTTGGCTCTTCGAGCCAGCACTGCCATTCAATGTGATCATGGCTGATCATCCACAATCAGTACCCCGTTCCTGCCTTCTCCCCATATCCCCTGACTCCGCTATCTTTAAGAGCCCTATCTAGGTCTCTCTTGAAAGTATCCAGAGAACCGGCCTCCACCGCCCTCTGAGGCAGAGAATTCCACAGACTAACAACTCTCTGTGTGAAAAAGTGTTTCCTCATCTCCATTCTAAATGGCTTACCCCTTATTCTTAAACTGTGTGGCCCCTGGTTCTGGACTCCCCGATCATCAGGAACATGTTTCCTGCCTCTAGCTTGTCCAAAACCTTAATAATGTTATATATTTCAATAGGATTGCCTCTCATCCTTCTAAACTCCAGAGTACACAAGCCCAGCCGCTCCATTCTCTCAGCATATGACAGTCCCGCCATCCCGGGAATTAACCTGGTGAACCTACGCTGGGCTCCCTCAATAGCAAGAATGTCCTTCCTCAAATTAGGGGACCAAAACTGCACACAATACTCCAGGTGTGGTCTCACCAGGACCCTGTACAACTGCAGAAGGACCTCTTTGCTCCTATACTCAACGCCTTTTGTTATGAAGGCGAACATGCCATTGGCTTTCTTCACTGCCTGCTTACTTTGGATCAGAATAGTTTAAATCAACTTAGTTTAGTTTAGTCTAGAGATACATCACAGAAACATATTCTTCAGCCCCTCAAGACCATGTTCACACACGTTCTGCATCCACTCTCCACACACAGGGGACAGTTTACACAGAGGGCCCATTAACCTGCAAACCCCATCGTCTGTGGGATGTGGAAGGAAACCGGAGGAAACAGAGTCAGGGGGAGAACGTGCAAACTCCGTACAGACAGAACCCAGGGTCAGGATCGAACCTGAGTCTCTGATGCTGTGCAGCAGCAAACTCTACCGCTGCACCACCCCCCTGTGCTGCCCCAAGCTGTTTAGTTTCGTTTAGAGATACCTAACGAGAAACAGGCCCTTCGGCCCAATGAGACCACACTAGCCATCAATCACCCGTTCACGCTAGTTCTACATGGGGTGGGACATTGCAACCTCCACCTTGATTCGACTAAAGGGCCTGTCCCACATGGCGATTTTTTGTTCGTGATATCACGGTCGGCAAAAGATTTTGAACATTTCAAAATCCAGCGGCGATAATAAATATGTTGCGACACCTGGACAAAGCACCATGTGTTTATACGTCAACACGCCACGTCACCTCACGTCACCTCGCATCACGCTGCTTCTCTACGGAAATGTTTTGGTGTCCTAGAAACATAGAAACATAGAAACATAGAAATTAGGTACAGTAGTAGAGGCCATTTGGCCCTTCGAGCCTGCACCGCCATTTAATATGATCATGGCTGATCATCCAACTCAGTATCCCGTACCTGCATTCTCTCCATACCCCCTGATCCCCTTGGCCACAAGGGCCACATCTAACTCCCTCTTAAATATAGCCAATGAACTGGCCTCAACTACCCTCTGTGGCAGAGAGTTCCAGAGATTCACCACTCTCTGTGTGAAAAAAGTTCTCCTCATCTCGGTTTTAAAGGATTTCCCCCTTATCCTTAAGGTGTGACCCCCTTGTCCTGGACTTCCCCAACACCGGGAACAATCTTCCTGCATCTAGCCTGTCCAACCCCTTAAGAATTTTGCACGTTTCTATAAGATCCCCTCTCAATCTCCTAAATTCTAGAGAGTATAAACCAAGTCTATCCAGTCTTTCTTCATAAGACAGTCCTGACATCCCAGGAATCAGTCTGGTGAACCTTCTCTGCACTCCCTCTATGGCAATAATGTCCTTCCTCAGATTTGGAGACCAAAACTGTACGCAATACTCCAGGTGTGGTCTCACCAAGACCCTATACAATCCTGATACATCAGTCAAGGTTCCTGGCAGTCGCCAAAAAAATTGCCAAGTGCGACGGGCCCTTAATTCAGTCAACCCATCATGCACAAACAAGATGAAACAGAAGACGTTGACCAGCAACTTTAGCCTGTGCACGCTCTACGCAACAAGTAGAAGATTAGCTCGACCTATCCCCACTCTCTACACGCTGGGGGCAATTTACACAGAGAAGCCAATTAACCAGCAAACCCCATCGTCTTTGGGATGTGGGGGTAAACCGGAGCACCTGAAGGAAACCCACGCAGTCACAGGGAGAATGTACAAACTGCAGTGTGGTTTCCATGCTGAATTCATCCAAGTTGTCAATTCAGACAGCAGGGGGGCTGATGCAGGGGAGGGGGCTGATGCAGGGGAGGGGGGGGGCTGATGCAGGGGAGGGGGGGCTGATGCAGGGGAGGGGGTCTGATGCAGGGGAGGGGGGCTGATGCAGGGGAGGGGGGCTGATGCAGGGGAGGGGGGGGGCTGATGCAGGGGAGGGGGGCTGATGCAGGGGAGGGGGGGGCTGATGCAGGGGAGGGGGGGCTGATGCAGGGGAGGGGGGGAGGGGGGGGATGCAGGGGAGGGGGGCTGATGCAGGGGAGGGGGGGCTGATGCAGGGGAGGGGGCTGATGCAGGGGGGGGGGGCTGATGCAGGGGGGGGGGGGGGGGCTGATGCAGGGGGGGGGGGGGCTGATGCAGGGGAGGGGGGGGGGGGTGATGCAGTGGGAGAGGGGGGGCTGATGCAGGGGAGGGGGGGGCTGATGCAGGGTGCTGGAGGGGGCTGATGCAGGGAGGGGGGGCTGATGCAGGGGAGGGGGGGCTGATGCAGGGGGGGGGGGGCTAATGCAGGGGGGGGGGGGCTGATGCAGGGGAGGGGGCTAATGCAGGGGAGGGGGGGCTGATGCAGGGGGGGGGGGGGCTGATGCAGGGGGGGGGGGGGGCTGATGCAGGGGAGGGGGGGCTGATGCAGGGGAGGGGGGGCTGATGCAGGGGAGGGGGGCTGATGCAGGGGAGGGGGGGGGATGCAGGGGAGGGGGGGAATGCAGGGGAGGGGGGGGGGGGGCTAATGCAGGGGAGGGGGGGGCTGATGCAGGGGGGGGGGGGGCTGATGCAGGGGGGGGGCTGATGCAGGGGCTGATGGGGGGGGGGGGCTGATGCAGGGGGGGGGGCTGGCAGGGGAGGGGGGGATGCAGGGGAGGGGGGCTGATGCAGGGGGGAGGGGGGGGGATGCATGGGGGGGGGGGGGCTGATGCAGGGGAGGGGGGGCTGATGCAGGGGAGGGGGGGGCTGATGCAGGGGACAGGGGGGGGGAGGGGGGCTGATGCAGGGGGGGGGGGGCTGATGCAGGGGAGGGGGGGCTGATGCAGGGGAGGGGGGGCTGATGCAGGGGAGGGGGGGGCTAATGCAGGGGGGGGGGGGGGGCTGATGCAGGGGAGGGGGGCTGATGCAGGGGAGGGGGGGGGGCTGATGCAGGGGGGGAGGGGGGGGCTGATGCAGGGGAGGGGAGGGGGGGCTGATGCAGGGGAGGGGTGCTGATGCAGGGGAGGGGGGGCTGATGCAGGGGAGGGGGGGCTGATGGCAGGGGGAGGGGGGGGGCTGATGCAGGGGAGGGGGGGCTGATGCAGGGGAGGGGGGGCTGATGCAGGGGAGGGGGGGGCTGATGCAGGGGGGGGGGGGGGGCTGATGCAGGGGAGGGGGGGGGCTGATGAGCAGGGCAGGGGAGGGGGGGGGGGCTGATGCAGGGGGGGGGGCTGATGCAGGGGAGGGGGGGCTGATGCAGGGGGGGGGGGCTGATGCAGGGGAGGGGGGCTGATGCAGGGGAGGGGGGGCTGATGCAGGGGAGGGGGGGGCTGATGCAGGGGAGGGGGGGCTGATGCAGGGGAGGGGGGCTGATGCAGGGGAGGGGGGGCTGATGAGGGGGGGCTGGGGGGCTGATGCAGGGGGAGGGGGGGCTGATGCAGGGGAGGGGGGCTGATGCTGAGGGGGGTGGAGGGGGGGGGGGCTGATGCAGGGGGGGGGGGCTGATGCAGGGGAGGGGGGGCTGATGCAGCTGGGAGGGGGGCTGATGCAGGGGAGGGGATGGGGGGGGGGGGGGCTGATGCAGGGGAGGGGGGCTGATGCATTGGGGGGGGGGGGCTGATGCAGGGGGGGGGGGGGGGCTGATGCAGGGGAGGGGGGGGCTGAGGGGAGGGGGGGCTGATGCAGGGGAGGGGGGGGGGCTGATGCAGGGGAGGGGGCTGCTGATGCAGGGGGGGGGGGCTGATGCAGGGGAGGGGGGCATGCAGGGGAGGGGGG
Organism: Leucoraja erinaceus; assembly: GCF_028641065.1. NCBI lineage: Eukaryota > Metazoa > Chordata > Chondrichthyes > Rajiformes > Rajidae > Leucoraja > Leucoraja erinaceus. Next base: position 238,610 of record NW_026575627.1, read on the forward strand.
CTGATGCAGGGGAGGGGGCTGATGATGGGGGGGGGGGAGGGGGGCTGATGCAGGGGGGGGGGGCTGATGCAGGGGAGGGGGGCGATGCAGGGGGGGGGATGCAGGGGAGGGGGGGCTGAATGCAGGGGAGGGGGGGCTGGTAATGCAGGGAGGGGGGGGCTGATGCAGGGGAGGGGGGGGCTGATGCAGGGGAGGGGGGGCTGATGCAGGGGAGGGGGGGCTGATGCAGGGGAGAGGGGGGCTGATGCAGGGGAGGGGGGGGGGCTGATGCAGGGGAGGGGGGGCTGATGCAGGGGAGGGGGTGGGGGGGCTGAGTGCAGGGGAGGGGGGGGCTGATGCAGGGGAGGGGGGCTGATGCAGGGGGAGGGGGGGCTGATGCAGGGGAGGGGAGGGCTGAAATGCAGGGGAATGGGGGCTGATGGCAGGGGAGGGGGGCTGATGCAGGGGAGGGGGGCTGACTGAGATGCAGGGGAGGGGGGGATTTTGCTGCAGGGGAGGGGGGCTGATGCAGGGGGAGGGGGGGGGCTGATGCCTGGGAGGGGGGCTGATGCAGGGGAGGGGGGGCTGATGCAGGGGAGGGGGGGGGCTGATGCAGGGGAGGGGGGCTGATGCAGGGGAGGGGGCTGATGCAGGGGAGGGGGGGGCTGATGCAGGGGAGGGGGGCTGATGCAGGGGAGGGGGGGGCTGATGCAGGGGGAGGGGGGCTGATGCAGGGGAGGGGGGGGGCTGATGCAGGGGAGGGGGGCTGATGCAGGGGAGCTGATGCACGGGGGAGGGGGGGTGATGCAGGGGAGGGGCTGATGCAGGGGAGGGGGCTGATGCAGGGGAGGGGGGGCTGATGCAGGGGAGGGGGCTGATGCAGGGGAGGGGGCTAATGCAGGGGAGGGGGGCTGATGCAGGGGAGGGGGCTGATGCAGGGGGGGGGGCTGATGCAGGGGAGGGGGGGGCTGATGCAGGGGAGGGGGCTGATGCAGGGGAGGGGGGGCTAATGCAGGGGGGGGGGCTGACTTTCTTAATTTAAGATGCTGATGCAGGGGAGGGGGGCTGATGCAGGGGAGGGGGGGGCTAATGCAGGGGAGGGGGCTGATGCAGGGGAGGGGGGCTGATGCAGGGGAGGGGGGCTGATGCAGGGGAGGGGGGCTAATGCAGGGGAGGGGGGGCTAATGCAGGGGAGGGGGGGCTGATGCAGGGGAGGGGGGCTGATGCAGGGGAGGGGGGGGGCTGATGCAGGGGAGGGGGGCTGATGCAGGGGAGGGGGCTAATGCAGGGGAGGGGGGGCTGATGCAGGGGAGGGGGGGCTAATGCTAAGGGGGGAGGGGGGGCTGATGCAGGGGAGGGGGCTGATGCAGGGTTGGAGGGGGCTGATGCAGGGGAGGGGGCTGATGCAGGGGAGGGGGGGGCTAATGCAGGGGAGGGGGCTGATGCAGGGGAGGGGGCTAATGCAGGGGAGGGGGGCTAATGCAGGGGAGGGGGGGCTGATGCAGGGGAGGGGGGGGGCTGATGCAGGGGAGGGGGGTGATGCAGGGGAGGGGGGGCTGATGCAGGGGAGGGGGGGCTGATGCAGGGGTATGGTGAGAGGGCTCCACCTCCCACCACTGCCCTAGGCTGTTGTACAAGGAGGATGAAAGGCATCCACTGTGTGAGTGAGCAGGAGAGTGAGCGAGCAGGCAGGCAGTGGGGCCACATTTTCTACGCTCTGCTCACACACTGGAATGTCAGCAGATACTTTAAGTTCCGGAGATCAGAAAAAATCAAATCAATTGAGAGTGAAATGTTGACTGGTCACAGAGTTCTGCTCATAGTCTATCCCTTCTCTTCACTTCCTCCTGCCCAGCAGCGGGGTTTAAAGCTGGGCCAGGAGAATAAATAAGAACGGATGAATGTGAAGCTGAAAGGCCAAGGCTGCATTTCTGAACGGCTACACAATGTAAATGGGGCATAGCTGACCTCATCTTGGCATCGGCTGCAATTCCCTGCCTATTCTGCAATTCCCTGCCTATACCCCAACACTTTGCATTCTGTGATTGACCAAAAATTAATAGTTCATAAGTTCATAAGGGATAGGAAGAGAATTATGGCATCAAGTTGGGAAAAGGGGAAGTACAACGGGATCTGGGGGGTCCTTGTCATCAGTCTATGAAAGTAACCATGCAGGTACAGCAGGCAGTGAAGAAAGTCAATGGCATGTTGGCCTTCATCACAAGAGGAGTCGAGTATAGGAGCTGCAGTTGTACAGGGCCCTAGTGAGACCACACCTGGAGTATTGTGTGCAGTTTTGGTCCCCTAATTTGAGGAAGGACATTCTTGCTATTGAGGGAGCCCAGCGTAGGTTCACCAGGTTAATTCCCGGGATGGCGGGACTGTCATATGCTGAGAGAATGGAGCAGCTGGGCTTGTACACTCTGGAGTTTAGAAGGATGAGAGGGCATCTCATTGAAACATATAAGATTGTTAAAGGTTTGGACATGTTAGAGGCAGGAAACAAGTTCCCGATGTTGTGGGAGTCCAGAAACTGAGGTCACAGTTTAAGAATAAGGGGTCGGCCATTTAGAACGGAGATGGGCCAAATGGCCTACTCCCGCACCTATGTTTCTAAGTTTCTAGGTTTCAACCTCCATCCCAAAAAGCACCAAAATAGTTGGGGTGTTTCCTTTATACAATTCCCAGGACACTCCAAAGCTGTGAAGTTTTGAAGTCAGAGAGAAAGTGGTGGAGTAGAATGAGTGTAGATTCACCAGGATAATTCCCGGGATGGAGGAACTGACATACAGTGAAAGAATAGAAACATAGAAACATAGAAATTAGGTGCAGGAGGAGGCCATTCAGCCCTTCGAGCCTGCACCACCATTCAATATGATCATGGCTGATCATCCAACTCAGTATCCCGTACCTGCCTTCTCTCCATACCCCCTGATCCCCTTAGCCACAAGGGCCACATCTAACTCCCTCTTAAATATAGCCAACGAACTGTGGCCTCAACTACCCTCTGTGGCAGAGAGTTCCAGAGATTCACCACTCTCTGTGTGAAAAAAGTTCTTCTCATCTCGGTTTTAAAGGATTTCTCCCTTATCCTTAAGCTGTGACCCCTTGTCCTGGACTTCCCTAACATCGGGAACAATCTTCCTGCATCTAGCCTGTCCAACCCCTTAAGAATTTTGTAAGTTTCTATAAGATCCCCCCTCAATCCCCTAAATTCTAGAGAGTATAAACCAAGTCTATCCAGTCTTTCTTCATAAGACAGTCCTGACATCCCAGGAATCAGTCTGGTGAACCGTCTCTGCACTCCCTCTATGGCAATAATGTCCATTAGAAAGATGAGACGGGATCTTATAGAAACATATAAAATTCTTACGGGATTGGACAGGCTAGATGCAGGAAAAATGTTCCCGATGTTGGGGGAGTCCAGAACCAGGGGTCACACAGTTTAAGAATAAAGGGTGAGCCATTTAGGACTGAGATGTGGAAAAACGTTTCCAGCCAGAGAGTTGTGAATCTGTGGAATTCTCTGCCACAGAGGGGTCAATTCACTGGATGTATTCAATAGAGAGTCGGATAGAGCTCTTCAGGCTAAAGGAATCAAGGTATATGGGGAGACGGCAGGAACGGGGTACTGATTGTGGATGATCATTGAATGGTGGTGCTGGCTTTTACTGTCGAAGGCCATTTGCTGTCTGCTCTGGTTCATGTGTGCTCTGGGATGTTTCATGGTCCACTTACACTTAGACAGAGCCCCAATGTTTAACACCTCGACTGAAGCCACAAACCCTCCGCACACAAGGAGTTGCCTGTCTAGGTGCCTGGTGTGTATAGTTAAAAACTGCTGAACCTTCTGGTCTGGTATTGCATGCCCTGGGCTATTGATGGAGAGATGTAACCTCAAATCCCATCACGGAAATGAAGAACTTAATGAATCCAGAATCAAAATCTGTCATAAAGGAATAAAATGCTAACCGCATAAGTAGTGGATTAATGGGTGAACCGATCTATTCCACCAGTGTACCTCACCATGGGTAATAAATATTGTGTTTGACATCAACTCCCGCCCACATCTTATAAACAAGTAAACAAAAATATTAGTCCCTAAGCCAGACTCAAACCCACGGCCTTCTGAGTCACAGTCGAACGCTTTGCCCAGAAAACAGCGGCCATTCTGAGGTCACTTGTGACTGAGCATTGCCTTGGACATGGGTAAGAGAGGGGATAGACACATAGAAACATAGACAATAGGTGCAGGAGGAGGCCATTCGGCCCTTCGAGCCAGCACCATTCGCCATTCATTGTGATCATGGCTGATCATCCCCAATCAATAACCCGTGCCCGCCTTCTCCCCATATCCCTTGACTCCACTAGCCCCTAGAGCTCTATCTAACTCTCTCTTAAATCCATCCAGTGACTTGGCCTCCACTGCCCTCTGTGGCAGGGAATTCCACAAATTCACAACTCTCTCGGTGAAAAAGTTTTTTTCTCACCTCAGTCTTAAATGACCTCCCCTTTATTCTAAGACAGTGGCCCCTGGTTCAGGACTCGCCCAACGTTGGGAACATTTTTCCTGCATCTGGCTTGTCCAGTCCTTTTATAATTTTACATGTTTCTATAAGAAATCTCCCCCTCATCCTTCTAAACTCCAGTGAATACAAGTGAGATGAAGCAGTTCCAGGGTCTGGTGGAGGACATTTGGGCCTTGAGTACTGTAACAGGTTCAGGTTCAGGTTGAGGGCTATAGGACTGTCCCGTATGGGCGATTTTTCAGGCGACTGTCACAGTCGTAGCAGGTCGCGGAGAAACCAGCCACTGGATCGCAGACTTCAGCCCAACTTGCCCGCACCTGCCAATCATCCCCCCGGTGTTACATCACATGGCTAAGGTTTGAGCTCAACACACTGCAACGATTTCAATTCCTGCTTCACACAAGAATATTACAACATTAATACAGTCACTGTGGCACAGCTGTAGAGTTGCTGCCTTACAGCCAATGCAGCTCCAGAGACACGGGTTCCATCCTGACTACGGGCGCTGTCTATACGGAGTTTGTACGTTCCCCTCATGAGAGAGAGAGAATCACAGTAAATTTAGCTCTTAGAGCTAAAGGAATTCAGGGGATATGGGGAGAAGGCAGGAACGGGGGGTACTGATTGTGGATGATCAGCCATGATCACATGAATGGCGGTGCAGGCTCGAAAGGCCGAATGGCTCCCTCCATGCACATAGAAACATAAGAAACATAGAAATTAGGTGCAGGAGTAGGCAGATCGGCCAGCTTCGGCCCTTCGAGCCGGTGCACCGCCATTCAATATGATCATGGCTGATCATCCAACTCAGTATCCCGTACCTGCCTTCTCTCCATACCCCCTGATCCCCTTAGCCAACAAGGGCCACATCTAACTCCCTCTTAAATATAGCCAATGAACTGGCCCTCAACTACCCTCTGTGGCAGAGAGTTCCAGAGATTCACCACTCTCTGTGTGAAAAAAAAGTTCTTCTCATCTCGGTTTTAAAAGATTTCCCCTTTATCCTTAAGCTGTAACCCCTTGTCCTGGACTTCCCTAACATCGGGAACAATCTTCCTGCATCTAGCCTGTCCAACCCCTTAAGAATTTTGTAAGTTTCTATAAGATCCCCTCTCAATCTTCTAAATTCTAGAGAGTATAAACCAAGTCTATCCAGTCTTTTTTCATAAGACAGTCCTGGCATCCCAGGAATCAGTCTGGTGATCCGTCTCTACACTCCTTCCATGGCAATAATGTCCTTCCTCAGATTTGGAGACCAAAACTGTACGCAATACTCCAGGTGTGGTCTCACCAAGACCCTGTACAACTGCAGTAGAACCTCTCTGCTCCTATACTCAAATTATTTTGCAATGAAAGCTAACATACCATTCGCTTTCTTTACTGCCTGCTGCACCTGCATGCCTACCTTCAATGACTGGTGTACCATGACACCCAGGTCTCGCTGCATCTCCCCCTTTCCCAATCGGCCACCATTTAGATAATAGTCTGCTGTCCTGTTTTTGCCACCAAAATGGATAACCTCACATTTTATCCACATTTATTTTCTATGTTTATATGTTCAATACTGAGGTCCACTCTCAAATAAAATTTCAATTCATATTTGAACAGATTTCCACCGCTGCCATTTCCTGTAGTGTCAGAAGAATTTAAAATCTCTGCAGCAAGACAAAAGGGGAACTGTTTAACCCAGGACTAAGCATTGTTGTCTGTGTTAATGTTCACCTTATTGTACAGACTGGCATCTATGCATCTATCGGTGCTCAGCTTTGCAAGGAACTGTGAACAGCGCGGGACAGCAGAGCAGGAAAGAAACAGCAGGCTCCCAAAACCAACATGGCAAGAGATGACAGTTCAGTTTAGTTTAGTTTGGAGATACAGCACGGAAACAGGCCCTTCGGCCCACCTAGTCCGTGCCGACCAGCGAATCTCCGTACCCCGCACACTAACACTATCCCACACCCACTAGGGACAATTTTTACATTTATATCCAAGCCAATTAATCTACAAACCTGTACATAGAAAACATAGAAACATAGAAAATAGGTGCAGGAGTAGGCCATTCGGCCCTTCGAGCCTGCACCGCCATTCAATATGACCATGGCTGATCATCCAACTCAGTATCCCGTACCTGCCTTCTCTCCATACCCTCTGATCCCCTTAGCCATAAGGGCCACATCTAACTCCCTCTTAAATATAGCCAATGAACTGTGGCCTCAACTACCTTCTGGGGCAGAGAATTCCACAGATTCACCACTCTCTGTGTGAAAAATGTTTTCCTCATCTCGGTCCTAAAGGATTCCCCCCTTATCCTTAAACTGTGACCCCTTGTTCTGGATTCCCCAACATCAGGAACAATCTTCCTGCATCTAGCCTGTTCAACCCGCTTAAGAAATTGTAAGTTTCTATAAGATCCCCCCTCAATCTTCTAAATTCTAGAGAGTATAAACCAAGTCTATCCAGTCTTTCTTCATAAGACAGTCCTGACATCCCAGGAATCAGTCTGGTGAACCTTCTCTGTACTCCCTCTATGGCAAGAATGCCTTTCCTCAGATTAGGAGACCAAAACTGTACGCAATACTCCAGGTGTGGTCTCACCAAGACCCTGTACAACTGCAGTAGAACCTCCCTGCTCCTATACTCAAATCCTTTTGCTATGAATGCTAACATACCATTCGCCTTCTTTACTGCCTGCTGCACCGGCACGCCTACCGTCACTGACTGGTGTACCATGACACCCCAGGTCTCGTTGCATCTCTCCCCTTTCCCTAAGTCTTTGACAACAATAAACAATAGGGGCAGGAGTAGGCCATTCGGCCCTTCGAGCCAGCACCAACATTCAATGTGATCATGGCTGATCATCCCCAATCAGTACCCGTTCCTGCCTTTATCCCCATATCCCCTGACTCCGCTATCTTTAAGAGCCCTATCTAACTCTCTCTTGAAAGTATCCAGCGAACCTGCCTCCACCGCCCTCTGAGAATTCCACAGATTCACAACTCTCTGGGTGAAAACGTTTTTCCTCATCTCAGTCCTAAATGGTGTACCCCTTATTCTTAAACCGTGTGTGGCCCCTGTTTCTGGACTCCCCCAACATGGGGAACATTTTTGCTGCATCCAGCCTGTCCAACCCCTGAAGAATTTATTGACTTTCCAGTCCAAGTTATTGGTGGTAAACCCCACACTTTCCGATCTCCCCCTGTTGCTTGTCGGAGATACTGGCATGGAATCTAGTCCCAGTATCATGTTCCCATTACACCCTCACAGCGCCAGAGACCCAGGTTCGATCCTGACTACGGGCGCTGTCTGTACAGAGTTTGTCCATTCTCCCCATATCCACTCAACTAAAAGAAAAGAAACTTTTCACTTAGAGCAAGTTTTCTTTGAGTTGAGTTTAGTGATTCACCGTAGAATTAGTCCCATTGGCCCACCGAGGACCAGCGATCCCCGCACACTACCCTACTCACACTAGGGATAATTTACCATTTTTACCGAGGCCAATTAATCTACAAACCTGGACGTCTTTGAAGTGTGGGAGGAAACCGGAGCACCCGGAGAAAACCCACGTGGCAATGTCGGCAGTGAGGCCATTCCTCAGTACAGTGTCTCCAACATTGCACTGTCCCCTTAGTATTACAGAGTGGTAGAGATGGTCACAGCGTTATACAGTCCGACAGAGCCCTCCATAATGTTTGGGACAAAGACTCATCATTTATTTATTTGTCTCTGCACTCCACAATTTGAGATTTGTAATAGAAATAATCACATGCGGTTAAGTGCACATTGGAAGATTTAATAAAGGGTATTTTTTGTACATTTTTGGTTTCACCATGTATGATTCAAAATACACAGCAGTGTTTATACAGAAACCTCCCAATTTAAGGGCACCATAATGTTTGGGACACAGCAAGTCATGTAACTGAACTAGTCATTTTTTAGTATTTTGTTTGCATATCCTTTGCATGCAATGACTGCTTGAAGTCTACGATTCACGGACATCACCAGTTGCTGTGTGTCTTCTCTGGTGATGCTCTACCAGGCCTGTATTGCAGCCATCTTTAGCTGATGCTTGGGAAGGAGGAGGGGATGGAGCAAGAGGGAAAGCAAAGCTTGAAAGGGTTCAGAGAAGATTTACGAGGATGTTGCCAGGACTAGAGGGTGTGAGCTACAGGGAGAGGTTGAGTAGGCTGGGTCTCTATTTCCATGGAGCGCAGGAGGATGAGGGGTCGATCTTACTAGAGGTTCATACAAAATCATGACCATCCCAGATCGGGTAGATGCACAGAGTCTCGTTGCCCAGAGTAGGGGAATCGAGGACCAGAGGACATGGGTTCAAGGTGAAGGGGGGAAGATTTAATAGGAATGCGAGAGGCAACGTTTCCACACACTGGGTCGGTGGGGTGTATGGAACAAGCTGTTAGAGGGTTCTAGTTGAGGCTGGGACTTCACCATAGTTTAAGAAACTGCGGTGGACAGGTGACATGGATAGGACAGGTTTGGCGGGGATATGTGCGCAAGCCGGGGGTCGCAAGGTGGGACTAGGGGTAGATGGGTCATATGTTGGCCGGTGGGGGCAAAGTGGGGCGAGAAGGGTGGGGCGGGCCACTGTTCAACTATGTGGACTAGTGCTGAGGGGGACATTTGTTGGGATCGGATGGGAAGTTGCGCCGAAGGGCCTGGTCACATGACTTGTATCACTCTGTGACTAGTGTAGATGGGAACATAATTGGCGGGAGGGACGCGGGGGGGGTCTTAATGCCGTGTTTCACACGTACGGCGAGGGGTAAGCCTCAGGAATGCTGTATTCGAGCGATGTTGGGCGAGCAATGTTCGTATCGCAAGGGGTCAGTCTAATAAGCTTGTAGGTTGGAGGTGCGGCACCACTTTGTTGGTGATAAACGGGAGGCACGCGAGCTCTCCCCTGAATCGTTGAATTCTTGGGGCTGGAGACTGAACGGTGAGAGAGCTCGTGTGTCAATGGCTATATCTACAAGATGTGGTTCGATGTGCGCCGCATTGGGTTGTGTGAGGGGGTGTTGTCGGGTGATGGCGATCATGCGAGTGACAGGTGTTACTGAGCTTTGGAGGATCAGGCGATGATAGTTGTGTGTGTGATTGAGGGTGCGCTGGTGCTGGCACGGGGGTCGTGGGGGCTAGAATGTGAGTGTAGCGTGCTGTGAACCTATGTGTAGTTAGTCAGGTTGTCATAATGTGGTATCGCGCAGTGGAATGTGGCGTGCTGAGCTGTGTGGTAGTGAGGGGTCGGTGAGTGTGCTTGTTGGGATGGTGTTGTGGGGATGAGTGTGCGCGTAGAACCTGGGCGAGCAGGTGTTGGGTGGGGTCAGGTGGGTGGATCTAGAGCGTTGAGCGGAGATTGTGTTGGACATATAGGTCACCAGTGTGGTGAGGGATTCATGTGTGGACGTGCTTGAACCATAGGGGCCAGTGAGGTGTGTGTGTGGATACAAGTGTGTGTACAGTGTGGAGTGTGGGAAGAGAAGGGGGTGAGAAACGGGGTTGTGAGAGTCCCCCCCTGTCACTAGTCGAGGCCACGCAGTGTGGTGTGAGTGGACGCGCGGATGGGTGTGCGCGCGAGTGGACGGGAGCGCACGTGTTTTACGCCTATGTCCGACGAGTGAGTGTGCATGGTGAGTGGTTGAGCAAACTCGTTGAGCTAGACCGGACAATGTGTCACGTGTGTGATTGAGAGGCTGCTGGCTTGGTACGAATCCCTGAGTCCGGGTGTACCAGTCTAATGTGTGTAAAGGGGCGCGTGGCCTTGTGCGGAGGATGAGAGGGAAGGGAGGGAGAGGGAGGGAGGGAGAAGAGAGGAAGGGAGGGAGATCTGCAGTGAGTGCGTGAGGTCCGATAGTGAAAGGAGCGGGGGAAGGATAGTGTATGGTGAGAAGGAGGACGAAGGATGCTGGTGGGAGTCAGGAAGGAAGGTAGGCGAGAAGGTGTGTGAAGGAAGGAAGAGAAGGAAGAAGAAGGCAGGAAGTGAGGAAAGGTGAGACTGTGTGCGAGGGGAGTGGGAGGACTGAGGGAGAGTGGGCGTGTGGGGGAGAGGAGGGGAGTGGGTGGGAGAGCAGGAGGGCGAGAGAGAGAGACGGGAGTGTAGAGAGCAGAGGGATGAGGCGGGGAGGCGGGAGTGTGGGGGAGAGAGGGTGTGGTCGAAGAGGGAGAGAGGGAGCTTGAGAGTGGAGTGTGGGAGAGAGGATAGCTGAGGGTGAGAGAGATGGCAGAGATTTTTGGGAGTGTGGGGGAAGAGAGGGAGATTGGGAGTGTGCCTGTGTGTGGGCGAGGGGCGAGTGGGAGTGTGGGGGATAGAGAGAGAGAGAGGAGAGTGGAGAGGGAGTGTGGGGGAGCTACTAGTAGTGTGGGGGCGACAGGGAGTGTGGGGGAGCGAGGGGTGTGGGGGGGGGGGGGGGGAGATGAGAGGGAGGAGTGTGATGAGGGAGTGTGGGGGCGCGAGAGGGCGTGTGGGGGAGGGGGATGGATGAGTGGAGTGTACCCCAGAGGGCGAGGGGAGAGCGTGGGGAGAGGGCGTCAACACGTCACGCGGAGAAGAGGGATCTCCCTTCGGCGGGGTACCATGGGGAGCGTGGGGGCTTAGGGAAAGGAGAGAGGCGAGAGGAGACTCGCAATGGGGGGGGGGAGAGTGGGGGGGGGGTAGCGGAGTGTGGGGTAAGAGAGGGAGTGTGGGGGAGAGAGGGGGGGAGGGGGAGAGAGCAAGAGAGGGAGCTCAGGCAGAGAGAGGAGTGAGGTCCGCAGAGAGAGAGAGGAGGGAGAGAGAGAGGGGGAGGAGGGAGGAGGGAGAGGGAGTGTGGGGCGAGAGAGAGAAGGAGAGTGTGGGGGAGAGAGGGAGTGTGAGGGAGGGAGAGAGGGGGAGAGGGAGAAGAGAGAGGGAGAGTGGGGGAAAGAGAGGGAAAGCACGGAGGGTAGAGTGTGGGGGATGAGAGAGGGAGACGTGGGGGAGAGGGGAGAGAGGTAGTGGGGGAGAGGGAGAGAGGGAATAGGAGTGGCAGGGGGGAGGGAGAGAGGGTGGGAGTGTGGGGGAGAGACGGGAGAGGAGAGAGAGAGGACGCGGGGGGAGAGGGGAGAGAGAGAGAGGTGGGAGGACAGAGAGGGAGTGGGAAAGATAGAGAGAGGTGGATAGAGATAATTATATATATATATATAGAGTGAGAGGTGAGTGGAGAGTGAGAGGGAGAGAGAGGGGGGGTTGAGAGAGAGAGAGAGATGGAGTGAGAGAAGGAGAGATATAGACAGGCAGAGGGAGAGGGAGGGAGAGTGAGAGGGGGGAGGAGGGAGTGGGGAGAGGGAGGGAGGGAGAGAGGGTGTGGGGGAGAGAGAGAGGGAGAGTATAGGGAGAGAGGGGGGAGCTTTTTTTTTTTTATGTGGGGGATGAGTGTGGGTGAGGGTGGGGGAGAGAGCGAGGGAGAGGAGAGTGTGGGGCGAGGAGAGAGCGCGAGTGGGGGGGAGAGAGGTGGGAGAGAGGGAGTGAGGGAGAAAGAGAGAGTGGGAGAGAGGGAGAGGGAGAGACAGAGAGAGGGAGAGAGAGAGAGAGGAAGAAAGAGAGAGGGAGAGGGAGAGAGGGAGGGAGAGAGAGAGAGAGAGAGAAAGAGAGAGAAGAGGGAGGGGAGAGGGAGGGGAAAGAGAGGGAGAGAGAGGGGGGAGAGAGGGGGAGAGGGGGGGAGAGGGAGAGAGAGGGGGGGAGATAGAGAGTGGGAGAGAGAGACATAGAGGGAGAGGAGGAGAGGGAAAGAGGGAGGGAGGGAGAGAGGGGGGTAGATAGAGAGGGAGAGAGAGGGGGAGATGGGGGGAGAGAGGCGGGGGTGGAAAGGAGAAGAGGAGGGAGAGGGGGAGAGGGGGGGAGAGAGGGAGAGGGGGGAGTGGGGGGGGGAGAGGGAGTGAGGGGGGAGAGAGGGGAGTGGGGGAGAGAGGAGAGAGGGAGGTGGGGGAGAGAGGGGAATGGGGGAGAGAGGGAGGAGAGTGTGGGGGGGAGAGAGAGGGAGGAGAGGGGTGGGGGAGAGAGGGGAGAGGGCGTGTGAGAGGAGAGAGGGAGTGTGGGGGAGAGAGGGAGTGAGGGGGGGAGAGTGGGGGAGAGAGGGAGAGGGGGGGAGAGAGAGAGAGAGGGAGGGTGGGGGAGAGAGGGGGAGGGAGAGGGTGGGGGAGAGAGGGAGAGAGGGAGAGAGGGAGTGTGGGAGAGGGAAAGATAAAGAGAGAGAGGGAAAGGGATAGAGAGTGAGAGAGAGTGAGTCGTGACAGAGATGTGTGTAAGACACAGGGCCAGGCTGGAGCCAAGCGCAGCAATGATTATTTTCTTTAGCAGATGTTTACATTTGGAACGGTATTGGAGTAAACTACATCTTGTGGCCCACTCCGCTTGGCCAAATGTCAGCTGCTGAACAAGGGAGGTTTTATCTGAAACAAACGGAGTCAGCGCGCTAGTTGCAGTTCGTCTGCTCCTCTCAGCCCCACCTCCGCCGAGACTCCTGCTCGCCCCTGTCTTGCTGCGACAGGTAGCGTGACACCTGGACAGGTGGGTCAGGTGCAGAACTCCAGGTCAGCCAGGTAAAGCCAGGCTACGCTGCCAAAGCAAAGGGAATGGACACAGTCCACGGATGTGTTGCAACTGCAGTGACAGAACCCTCAGGTACACTTGTGTTTAAGAGGGAACTGCAGATGCTGGAGAATCGAAGGTTACACAAAAAAGCTGGAGAAACTCAGCGGGTGCAGCAGCATCTATGGAGCGAAGGAAATAGGCAACGTTTCGGGCCGAAACCCTTCTTCAGACTGATCGGGGGCGGGGGTGGGTGGGGACAAGAAAGGGAAAAGGAGGAGTAGCCCGAAGGCTGGGGGATGGGAGGAGACAGCAGGGGGGCTGAGGAAGGGGAGGAGACAGCAAGGACTAACAAAATTGGGAGAATTCGATGTTCAAGGACCCAAGCAATCGTTCCAGGTGCGACAGAGGTTTACCTGCATCTCTTCCAACCTCATCTATTGCGTCCGCTGCTCTAGATGTCAGCAGATCTACATCGGTGAGACCAAGCGGAGGTTGGGCGATCGTTTCGCCGAACACCTCCGCTCGGTCCGCAATAACCAAGCTGACCTCCCGGTGGCTCAGCACTTCAACTCCCCCTCCCACTCCGTCTCCGACCTCTCTGTCCTGGGTCTCCTCCATGGCCACAGCGAGCAGCACCGGAAATTGGAGGAACAGCACCTCATATTCCATTTGGGGAGTCTGCACCCCGGGGGCATGAACATCGAATTCTCCCAATTTTGTTAGTCCTTACTGTCTCCTCCCCTTCCTCAGCCCCCCTGCTGTCTCCTCCCACCCACAGCCTTCGGGCTACTCCTCCTTTTCCCTTTTTTGTCCCCACCCACCCCCGCCCCCGATCAGACTGAAGAAGGGTTTCGGCCCGAAACGTTGCCTATTTCCTTCGCTCCATAGATGCTGCTGCACCCGCTGAGTTTCTCCAGCTTTTTTGTGTAACCTCAGGTACACTTGATGTGACACATATTGGCCACATCGCAAGCTGGGGGGAACTCCTGTACTTTCCAAACAAGCTTCATCATCATAGACTATAAGAGTCAAATGCAAACAGGCCCTTCGGCCCAAATTGCCCATGCCGACCAACATGCCCCATCTCCATGGGTCCCACCTGCCCGTGTTTGACCCACATCCTTCTCAACCTCACCTGTAACATGTAGGATTATTAAGGGTTTGGACACGCTAGAGGCAGGAAACATGTTCCCGATGTTGGGGGAATCCAGAACCAGGGGCCACACAGTTTAAGAATAAGGGGTAAGCCATTTAGATCGGAGACGAGGGAACACTTTTTCTCACAGAGAGTTGTGAGTCTGTGGAATTCTCTGTCTCAGAGGGCGGTGGAGGCCGGTTCTCTGGATGCTTTCAAGAGAGAGCTAGATAGGGCTCTTAAAGATAGCGGGGTCAGGGGATATGGGGAGAAGGCAGGAACGGGGTACTGATTGGTGGATGATCAGCCATGATCACATTGAATGGCGGTGCTGGCTCGATGGGCCGAATGGCCTACTCCTGCACCTGTTGTCTATTGTCTATTGTCTGTCCATGTACCTGTTGACACATTCACAAGCTATAGGAGTAGAATTAGGCCATTTGGCCCATCGAATCTACTCCGCCATTCAATCATGGCTGATCTCAGCCTCCTAATCCCATTTTTCCTGCCTTCTCCCCATAACCGATGGCACCCGTTCAAGAATTTGTCTATCTTGGCCTTAAAGATATCAACTGACTTGGCCTCCACAGCCCTCTGTGGCAATGAGTTGCACAGATTCACCACCCTCTGACTAAAAAAGTTCCTCCTTGTCTATTTTTCATGGGTAGTTTAACCCACAGATTAATATTAAGTTGAAGATTTACACAAAAAGTTGGAGCAACAGCGGGTCAGACAGCATCTCTGGAGAAAAGGAATAGGTGACATTTCGGGTCGAGACCCTTCTTCTGACTGGAGACTTCAGACTACAGACCAGTCTGAAGGAGGATCTTGACCCGAAATGTCACCTGGTCCTTTTCCCCAAGAGATGCTTTCCGACCCGCTGTTACTCCAGGTTTTGTGTCTATCATCGGTTTGAACCAGCATCTGCAGTTCCTTCCCACACCCTTGCAATGTGTTGAAGTTAGATACAAAAAGCTGGAGTAACTCAGTGGGTCAGCCAGCATCTCTGGAGAAGCAAGCGTTGCGATTCACGTCTTTCCCCTACACGGGAGACCCGACCTTTTCTTTGTCGGGTCTCCGTTGTGGTTGGGGCTGTAACGTGGAGCGGCCTCTGGCAGGAACCATCGTGGAGCTGGCTGAGTCCAGAGCGGGTTTAGCGGTGGTGGAGCGCTGCTGTGCTACGACCCGACCCCAGAAGATTCGGAGGCTTCAACCGCAGGTATGGCAGACGGGAAAACACCGGGACCGCGGGTCCCTGGAGGGAGACCGCTTTTCGGGGCTTCCGCAGCAGGGAAACTTCTCCCGCCCGAGTTGCGGGGGAAGAGCTCTGGAGCGGGGCATTACATTCGCCACGCGAGGCTTGGAATGGGCTTCTGCGAGCGCCCGCCGGGGCTCCAACAAGACCCGGAGGCGCGGGCTTGCATCACCCGGCGTGGCCTTAATGGCCGCCGAGGACAATCGCCATCGCCCACCGGGGGTTGACATTGGGGGGAGAGGGGAGTGCAGGGGAGAGATACCCATCACAGCGAGGAGGAGATGCGCTGTGATGGATGGTTTGTGTAAATTGTGTTGTGTCTTGGGTCTTTTTCTGTGGGTATGCATGCAAACGACATTTCACTTGGACCTCAACGAGAGGGGGAGAGGGGGAGGCTTGAGGAGGGATGGGGGAGGGGGGAGAGGGGGGAGGGGGGAGGGGCCACGCCGGGGGCTAGGGGAGGGGGAAGGGGGGAGAGGGGGGAGGGGGAGGAGGGGGGGAGGGGCGAGGGGGAGAGGGGGGAGAGGGGGAGGGGGCGAGGGGGGAGGGGGGGAGGGGGGAGGGGGGAGTGGGGGGGAGAGGGGGAAGGGGGAGAGGGGGACAAGGGGGAGCGCCGGAGAGGGGGGGGCTTTGACTTTGACAGGGGGGGGGGAGAGGGGAGGGGGTGAGAGGGGAGAGATACTTTTTTTGCCTTCCAGAGGGGGAGGGGGAGGAGATGCGGGGAGGGGGGAGGGGGGAGGGGGGGAGGGAGGTGGAGAGAGGGAGGCGGGGGGAGGGAGGGGGACAAAGGGCAAGAGAAAGACAGAGGGAGGGGAAACAGAGAGGGGGAGGGGGAGGGGGGAGAGAGGGGGAGGGGGAGGGGGGGGGGGGGTATTGTGTGCCTGGCGGGTGTTACCTCTGCAGTTCATTCGGTACACACACTCACACATTAAGTTGCTCAGTCACACAGTATTTTACTCTGCAACGTCACAGGGGTACTGTGACACCACTACTCCACACAGACCAGATAGACGTGTATAAAATGATGAGAGGCATAGATCCACACACACCCAGAATGGACAACATCACACCCTACTGGTCACTAGACTCTCCACCAGAGCAGGGTGAGGGAGGGCTATTGGAAGAGCAGTTCCTCAGGGTATTGCCCACACACTGTAGAGAGAGGGGACTCACACAGCAGGGAAGGGGAGGGAGGGGGAGGTTGGGGAGAGGGGGGGAGGGTGGGCTATTGGGACTCCCAAGAGCAGTTCACACAGGGGAATACTCCACACCAAGGCTTTAGTCAAGGGGGGGGGGGGGGGGGGGGGGTTGGGGGGGACACACAGGAGGGGTGGGGGAGGTTGACTCCAGGGGGGACAAGGCCACACACCACCCAGGGACTCCACAGGGACTACTGGGAGGAGGGGGAGGGAGGAGGGAGGGGCTGCTCCACACACAGGCTATTTGCCATGCCCCAGAGAGGGTGGATGAGGGAGTGGGGGGAGGGGGGGAGGGGGGGTACTCCACACACAGAGTTGGGGGAGAGGGGTAGAGGGGGAGAGGGGGGAGGGGGAGGGGGAGAGGGGGAGGGGGGGGAGGGGAGGGGGAGGGAGGGGAGGGGGGGGAAGAGGGGGAGAGGGGGGGAGGGGGGAGGGAGAGGGGGGGGGGGGGGGAGAGGGGGGGACCACCACACCACACACACACAGGGGGAGGGGGGAGAGGGGGGGAGGGGGGGGGAGGGGGGGGAGGGGGGGGAGAGGGGGGAGAGGGGGAGAGGGGACACAGGGGAGAGGGGGACACACACAGGGGGGGAGGGGGAGAGGGGGAGAGGGGGGGAGGGGGAGGGGGAGGGAGAGGGGAGAGGGGGAGAGGGGGGGGGGGGGGAGGGGGGACAGGGGGAGAGATCCAGACACACCCACACACTCCACCAGGGGGACACTAACTCCACAGACACACACGGAGGGGGGACACACCCCACACACGTCACACACACCACGGGGGAGAGGGGGACTGGGGGGAGAGGGGGAGGGGGGGAGACACCAGAGGGGGAGACACACCAGAGGGGGAGGGGGGAGGGGGGGGAGGGGGGACTACTCACACACACACAGGGGGGGGGAGAGGGGGAGACACACAGAGGGGCCACTACACACACAGGGGGGAGGGGAGAGAGGGGGAGGGGGGAGACCACAGAGGGAGGGGGAGACTACTCCACCACACACACAGGGACTAGAGGGGGACACCACAGAGGGGAGAGGGGGGAGAGGGGGAGACTACTCCACACACACACACTACTCCACACAGGGGGAGACACACACACTTACTCCACAGGGGGAGAGGGGGGAGGGCCAGAGAGGGGAGAGGGGGAGGGAGGGACCCCAGGGAGAGAGGGACTCCTCAGACACCACACACTCAGGGGAGGGAGGGAGGGAGGGGGGGGGGGAGGGGGGGGAGGGGGGGTCCAGGGGGAGAGGGGGGAGAGGGGGACAGGGGGGGGGGGACACTCACAGACACACACTCAGAGGGACTCCACACAGGGGGGAGACACACAGGGAGTGTGGAGGCAGTCACACACTGGTGGGCCTGTACCTCAGCCTACACACTCCACACCCACTACTCCACACACACCCACTACTCCACACACACACTCACACACACCCACTACTCCACACACACACTCACACACACCCACTACTCCACACACACACTCACACACACCCACTACTCTCACACACACACTCACACACACAAGAGCTGCTGGAGCAGCGATATACAGCGCGGGATCGCCCCTCACCACAGGGACTTGTGGCGGGGGTCTCGCAGGTCAGGCCCACCCCTAATACCCACAGAGCCAACCCTTGTCAAGGTGCTGAGAGGGCTACTATTGGGCAGGGCTGGAGGTGGCCCAAACACAGCAAGGCCGGTGCCGACAGGGGAGATGGGGAAAGAGAGAGCAGCAGACAGCACGGGGAAAGGGAAATACGATATATTATCACCTCGACATCTGGACTACAACTTGTGCCTTTCTTACAGGCGGGGAGAGCCAGAAAGGCCCAGTGTTGGAGCAGCTAAACTCCCGGCTGTAAATAATCAGGCCTCTATCCCAGCTTAAAAGGCCATATCCTGCATTCTTGGCCTCTGTGATGTTTGCTTTCTTGCCACCTTTAAATAAAATAATGTCAACACGGTATGTTAATGAAATTGGAGATTGGACCGAGCTCTGGTTTCATCTCACAAGGATTGCATTATGGACGTACCCTGTATCAAAGGGCCTCCAGCATACCTGTGTGTACAGGCCCATAGGCCCATAGTAGCAGCACTGGGCCTTGCTCAGACACTCCACCCTCTAAATTATTTTCATGTCTCAGGGAACCCCTACCTAAACAATGATTATACATCTTGTTCAGAGATTGTACACTCAGTTGTACAGGGCCCTAGTGAGACCACACCTGGACTATTGTGTGCAGTTCTGGTCCCCTAATTTGAGGAAGGACATTCTTGCTATTGAGGGAGCCCAGCGTAGGTTCACCAGGTTAATTCCCAGGATGGCGGGACTGTCATATGCTGAGAGAATGGAACAGCTGGGCTTGTACACTCTGGAGTTTAGAAGGATGAGAGGGGATCTCATTGAAACAAATAAGATTGTTAAGGTTTGGACACGCTAGAGGCAGGAAACATGTTCCCGATGTTGGGGGAGTCCAGAACCAGGGGCCACACACAGTTTAAGAACAAGGAGTAAGCCATTTAGAACGGAGACGAGGAAACACTTTTTCTCACAGAGAGTGGTGAGTCTGTGGAATTCTCTGCCGCAGAGGGCGGTGGAGGCCGGTTCTCTGGATGATTTCAAGAGAGAGCTAGATAGGGCTCTTAAATATAGCGGAGTCAGGGGATATGGGGAGAAGGCAGGAACGGGGTACTGATTGGGGATGATCAGCCATGATCATATTGAATGGCAGTGCTGGCTCGAAGGGCCGAATGGCCTCCTCCTGCACTATTGTCTATTGTCTATTGAGACAGAGAGAGAGAGAGAGAGAGAGAGAGAGAGAGAGGAAAGAGAGAGAGAGAGAGAGAGAGAGAGAGAGAGAGAGAGAGAGGAGAGAGAGAGAGAGAGAGAGAGAGAGAGAGGGAGAGAGAGAGAGAGAGAGAGAGAGAGAGAGAGAGAGGGAGGGAGAGAGAGAGGGAGAGAGAGAGAGAGAGAGAGAGAGAGAGAGAGAGAGAGAGAGAGAGAGATAGAGAGAGAGAGAGAGAGAGAGAGAGAGAGAGAGAGAGAGAGAGAGAGAGAGAGAGAGAGAGAGAGAGAGAGAGAGAGAGAGAGAGAGAGAGAGAGAGAGAGAGAGAGAGAGAGAGACAGAGACAGAGACAGAGAGAGACAGAGAGAGCATGATGAACATCAGTTGAAGGTCTACAAAAAGGCTTTGTAGAGGATCCATTTTCATGAAGACATGGTCAGTGGCTCAGTTCCAAGCTCTGCCAACCCAGAGAGAAGATGTGTTTTTACACACTGGATGACTCGCTGGGTCTAAATGGTGTGTAGTCCGCTCTCGCTAGTGTAAGTCGCTCAAAATCCCGGAGCTGCCCCCTGCCACTGTTGCCATCGGGACTTGGTCCCAGAACTGGGAACCCGAGACTTCTTTCAAAAGAAGTTGTTTTTGTCTCTCCCTTTCCCAGCCGCCTATTGTGCTGCCTCGTTGGCGAAGGACCCAAGTTCCACGAGCCTCTTCATTCCATCCCTGGAATGTCCAACCTACTCCTGTTGGTGCCAGGAGCTTCAGCGGTGAGTAACCTGCTGTAGAGAACAGGCCCGCATCCAACTGCAGATCAGGTTCCAGCTGAGGTCAGCTCATGTCTTCAATATCACCCATGCTCTGTTGGTAGAGTGAAGGGTTATTGGCAATATGTGTGTCTTCCTCTGTACAGGAAGGAACTGCAGATGCTGGTTTACACCCAAGAGGAACATAATAGACAATAGACAATAGGTGCAGGAGTAGGCCATTGCACCCTTCGAGCCAGCACCACCATTCAATGTGATCATGGCTGATCATCCCCAATCAGTACCCCGTTCCTGCCTTCAACCCCATATCGCATGACTCCGCTATCTTTAAGAACTCTATTTCTTAAAAGCCTCCAAAGAATTGGCCTCCACAGCCGTCTGAGGCAAAGAATTCCACAGATTCACAACCCTCTGGGGGAAAGTTCTTTCGCCCAGGATCTCATTGAAACATATAAGATTGTTAAGGGTTTGGACACGCTAGAGGCAGGAAACATGTTCCCGATGTTGGGGGAGTCCAGAACCAGGGGGCACAGTTTAAGAATAAGGAGTAAGCCATTTAGAACAGAGATGAGGAAACACTTTTTCTCACAGAGAGTTGTGAGTCTGTGGAATTCTCTGCCTCAGAGGGCGGTGGAGGCCGGTTCTCTGGATACTTTCAAGAGAGAGCTAGATAGGGCTCTTAAAGATAGTGGAGTCAGGGGAGAAGGCAGGAACGGGGTACTGATTGGGGATGATCAGCCATGATCACAGTGAATGGCGATGCTGGCTCGAAGGGCCGAATGGCCTACTCCTGCACCTATTGTCTATTGCCTATGGGACCCTTCTTCAAACCACCAATTAACTGCACGAATTGACACAGTTCTACAATTCATCCCAGCGGAAATATGTAGATCGTTTGAATTTTTAAAGCCAGATCGTATTTTTAATACAGAGATTGACAGATTCTTGATTAGTGACGGAGGCAGAAGTTGTGGGGAGAAGGCAGGAGATTGGGGTTGGGATGGAGAGACAGATAGATCAGCCATGATTGAATGGCGGAGTAGACTCGGTGGGCCGAATGGCCTCATTCTGCTCCTGTGACTTGTGAACTTGCACCAGCACAAGCGGTTAGTGGTTGTTGATCGTGGAGAGATGAAACATTCCTGGAGGCTGAGGGAAGTGTGGGAATAAAACAACTTTGCAGATGTGGAGGCAGGAACAGGCAGTGGTCGAAGCTGGGACCAGTGGTGATGTCTATACACATTCCACAGTGCCTCACTGGGAGAGAGGCCGCAGGTATGAATGCCTCGACCCACACCTCTCCAGTGGACAAACCCTCCCGGGTGCCCTCTCTGGGTGCCGCCTGGAGCAGCAGAGTCGCCCTCTCCATCTCATTCACCTCCTTCTCCATCACATCTGAAACAGCGGAACCCTGGGAGAGATAGATCAGCCACCATTGAATGGCGGAGTAGACTTGATGGGCCGAATGGCCTCATTCTGCTAATATCACTTTTGACCTTATATATGGATAAACCTTGTCTCCACCCTGGAGAATTAGCCCACACAGCCTTCTGAGGCAAGAATTCCACAGATTCATAACTCTCTGGGCGAGAAAGGATCTTATTGAAACATATAAGATTATTAAGGGTTTGGACACGCTAGAGGCAGGAAACATGTTCCCAATGTTGGGGGAGTCCAGAACCAGGGGCCACACAGTTTAAGAATAAGGGAGTAAGCCATTTGGAACAGAAATGAGGAAACACTTTTTCTCACAGAGAGTTGTGTGTCTGTGGAATTTCTCTGTCGCAGTGGAGGCAGGTTCTCTGGATACTTTCAAGAGAGAGCTAGATAGGGCTCTTAAAGATAGTGGAGTCAGGGGATATGGGGAGAAGGCAGAAGTTAGAGACAACATAAGTCTTACACTCAACGTTATTCTCTTTCTCCTGTATCCATGCACTGCAGACGGATCGATTGTAAACGTGTGTTGCCTTTCTGCTGACTGCTCCATCTGTCTCCTCAGATCCTGGTGAACTTCTACCGCTGCACCATCGAGAGCATCCTTACCAACTGTATCACAGTATGGTATGGCAACTGCTCTGTCTCTGACCGGAAAGCATTGCAAAGGGTGGTGAAAATTGCCCAACGCATCACCGGTTCCTCACTCCCCTCCATTGAGCCTGTCCAAAGCAAGCGCTGTCTGCGGAGGGCGCTCAGCATCGCCAAGGACTGCTCTCACTCCAACCACAGTCTGTTTACCCTCCTACCATCCTGGAGACGCTACACATATCTCCATTGTCGGACCAGTAGGTCCAGGAACAGCTTCTTCCCTGCGGCTGTTACACAACTTAACACTGTACCTCGGTGACTGCCAATCACCCCCCACGACACTCCTCCCACAGGAAAAACACTATGACTGTATGCATGTAGATAGATTTATTTATTGAAATCAGATTCAGATTCAGATTCAACTTTAATTGTCATTGTCAGTGTACATTACAAAGACAACGAAATGCAGTTAGCATCTCCCTGGAAAAGCGACATAGAATATGGTCCGGCAACGGAGAGACCTGTAGCGCCTCCCGGATGGTAGGAGGATAAACAGTCCATGGTTGGGGTGAGAGCAGTCCTTGGCGATGCTGAGCGCCCTCCGCAGACAGCGCTTGCTTTGGACAGACTCAATGGAGGGGAGCGTGGAACCGGTGATGCGTTGGGTAATTTTCACCACCCTCTGCAATGCCTTCCGGTCGGAGACAGAGCAGTTGCCATACCATACTGTGATGCAGTTGGTAAGGATGCTCTCGATGGTGCAGCGGTAGAAGTTCACCAGGATCTGAGGAGACAGATGGACCTTATTCAGTCTCCTCAGGAAGAAGAGCCTTCTTGTTGCTCTTCCAGGGAGATGCTAACTGCATTTCGTTGTCTCTGTACTGTACACTGCACAATGACAATTAAAGTTGAATCTGAATCTGAATCTGGTTGGGAAGCAGCAAAAAAAAAACATTTACCTGAACCTGGGGTACAGGTGACAATAAGCTAAACTCAACCCTCCCGCCGCCAGGTGGCGCTGAGGCCGGCTCACCTGAGAAGCTGCACCGCGGCCTCCCGCCGCCAGGTGGCGCTGCACATGGGAGGACCATGGACACTGCGCCGCGGCCTCCGGCCGTCAAGGGGCGCTGCAAGCAGAGGAACAAAGACGGTGCGCTGCGGCCTCCCGCCGCCAGGTGGCACTGCAATCGGGAGGACCAGATATGGTGCGCCGCGGCCTCCCGCCGCTAGGTGGCACTGCAATCGGGAGGACCAGGTATGGTGCGCCGCGGCCTCCCGCCGCCAGGTGGCGCTGCACTGGGGAGGACCAGAGACACTGCACCGCGGCCTCACGCCACCAGATGGCGTTGCAGTCGTGTTGACGCGCATGCGGGCCTGCGGGCTCTTCATGTCCTCTGTCAAGAGACTAGGATATAAAATTTAGATTTTTCAGTGGGTGGTTGTTTGAATTTGTTCTGTCTTTTTCAAATACCTCGAGTTACCAGTCTGAAGAAAGTGAATGGTATGTTAGCATTCCAAAAGGAGCAGGGAGGTTCTACTGCAGTTGTACAGGGTCTTGGTGAGACCACACCTGGAGTATTGCGTACAGTTTTGGTCTCCTAATCTGAGGAAGGACATTATTGCCATAGAGGGAGTACAGAGAAGGTTCACCAGACTGATTCTTGGGATGGAAGGACTTTCATATGAAGAAAGACTGGATAGACTCGGCTTGTACTCGATAGAATTTAGAAGATTGAGGGGAGATCTTATAGAAACGTACAAAATTCTTAAGGGGTTGGACAGGCTAGATGCAGGAAGATTGTTCCCGATGTTGGGGAAGTCCAGAACAAGGGGTCACAGTTTAAGGATAAGAGGGAAATCTTTTAGGACCGAGATGAGGAAAAAAGTTTTCACACAGAGTGGTGAATCTGTGGAATACTCTGCCACAGAAGGTAGTTGAGGCCAGTTCATTGACTATATTTAAGAGGGAGTTAGATTAGGACCTTGTGGCAAAAGGGATCAGGGGGTATGGAGAGAAGGCAGGTATTGGATACTGAGTTGGATGATCAGCCATGATCATATTGAATGGCGGTGCAGGCTCGAAGGGCCGAATGGCCTCTACTCCTGCAACTATTTTCGATGTTTCTATGTTTCCTGTCCAACACTGTTATGGTTCCTTCCGGTTTGTGAGCTATAATATTCTTTTGTGGTTGATTTTGGTGGTGTTGCATTTATATAATTGTATAATATCTTTTTGTTTTTTTGTTTTTTTAGTTATGTTGATGTGTGTTTTTTATGATTTTTTTAATGTCTTTATGTGGGGGAAGAGGGCACGGTGCGGGGGATACCGTCCTTCAGCCGCTTCCTGGTGAGGACGCGACTATTATTCGAGTCGTATCGTCCTCCCCCCCCCCCCCCCAGCGGCCTACCTACCTGGATTGGCGCGGCCTTTCCTGCTGGGATCGACCGGAGCTCCAGCAGCGGCGGGACAGCGCTGATACATTGCGGGGCTGGCGATGCCTTACCGGGGGTCGCCGTCTGGAGCAAAGATTCTGGAGCCCGGAGTGCTGGACCTGCTGCACCGACATCCTGGAGCTGCGGTTTGCGGAGCTCCCAACGCGGGCGGCGCTGATCAACAACGCGGGGTCCTGCGACTCTGCCCGGCTCGGCCTGTGGAATCGGGAGCTGCGGACTCCGGCTGCGGGAGGCAGCTGATCGGGAGGTCCGGGCCGCTGTGGAGGAGGATGCTCACCGTCGGGGTTCGGCGTCGGCGTTCCACCAGCCCGGCGTGAGGGCCTGAACATCGGGCCACCCGGGGCGGCGACTGCGGGTGCTCGGAAGGCCCAGACCACGGATGAACATCTGGGAAGATCGGAGGGGAGGCTGGCTGGACTATGGTGCCTTCCTCACCTTGGTGCCACTGTGTTGTGTTGTGTCGTGGACTTTCTGTGTTTGTGCTTTTTTTTTAAATTTCTATTTTATTTTTTAATATGTTTTATTTATTATTTATTTATTTTTATGATACTGACTGTAAAGGGAAATTCATTTCGTTGTCTCTAATTGAGACAATGACAATAAATTTGAATACAATACAATAATATTCTTTTGTGGTTGATTTTGGTGGTGTTGCATTTATATAATGTTGGGGTTTTTTGGACACTTATGGTACAAATGTCATGCCAAGCTGGACAAGGTTTCAGCGTTATTGCACAGGAGGCAGACATTCTGTCTTTCATTTTGTTTAAGAAGGAACTGCAGATGCTGGAAAATGGACGATACACAAAAATGCTGGAGAAACTCAGCCTGAAGAAGGGTTTCGGCCAGAAACGTTGCCTATTTCCTTCGCTCCATAGATGCTGTTGCACCCACTGAGTTTCTCCAGCATTTGTGTCTACCACCAGTCTTTCATTTTGTCGCCTCTGAAAGGGGTATTTGTATAGGGAGGTTTCACGGCAGTGGGGTCACGACCCATGCATGACCCGTACTGTTGCTACGCTACACCAAGTGGATTACACACGATGAACTGCAGGTAGGCACTTACCATTGTTTCCAGCGTAGAGGGCCCGTTAAAACCCACCGAAATTGTCAATGTTTGCGCTGTAAATAATGATGGAAATCGGGATAAGCGTGAGAGACATTTATCCTACTTCAGGATTCCAAAAGTGAGGAGAAATGACGGTAGATAGAAGCGAGAGGTGAAGGGACAACAACAGCCAGAGTGCTTGGCGAACATTGGCATTTTGCTCACTGCATTTCATCAACTAAGGCATTATTTGAGTTTTTTCTTGATTCCTTTGGCATCTAAAAAGTTTCAGAAGTGATAAATCTGGTTGTAATTTTTTTAAATCGCCCATGGTTCTCAAGTGGGGTTTTACATACAAAATGAAAATGCCTCTGTAGCAAAATTTACAGCCAGATTTATCACTTCTGAGACTTTTTAGATACCAAAGAAATCAAGAAAAACTACAAATAATGCCTTACTGTTGATGAAATGCAGTGAGCAAACGCGATAATTCCCAATATTTTCAATTCCGATATCTGCACGGCCAATGTTCACCAAGCACTTTAGCGGCTGTTGTCCCTTCAGCTCTCGCTTCTCTATACCTTCATTTTGCTTCACGTTTGGAATGCTAAAGCTAAACCCCGACTTCCACAATTTTTTTCAGCGCAAAAATTCACCATTTCGGCTGTTTTTAACAGGTAGGAAAGTACGTGTTTCTTGCATTAATAACATATACCAGAAGTGACGGATGTCTTCCAGTTGGATTTAGCGGCTCCGTGCGTCGAGCCCTGTGACCCAGTGACCTTACGTGCAACCCCCCTATAAAATGGACACTGGTCATTAACCAAACTTTTTCATGCTCAGTTTCTCCTCCAACCCTTATTAGCAAAATTATCCTTCTTTCCTTCCTTCCTTGCCATTTAAATGGAACTAGACCAAGTGCAGACCCGTTGGGTCTGCTTCCCCAAACCCCCAACCCAATATTCGACCATGCACCCGTCTCCTCCAATGGAACTGAAGCCGTTCCCAAAAGTAAGATTCCAGCACTGCCCTGCCTCCCGAAGGGCGCCGGTCGGCAGTCGGTCGGATGGCCCCAGAGTTTTATAGATATACTAGACCAAGTGCAGACCCGTTGGGTCTGCTCCCCCAATGGTGTGATTCCCCCAACCCAATATTCCACCATGCACCCGTCTCCTCCAATGGAACTGAAGCCGTTGCCAAATGTAAGTTTCCAGCACTCCCCTGCCTCCCTCAATGGCACCTCCCCTGCCTGCTGCAGCAGTGAAAAGTTCAGTGTTCCTGTCTTGCAACTTTGTTTCGAAGTGTGTTGGAAGCTGATAGGAAGGAGCAGCCGTCAACGAATCAAAAGGCAGGAAAGGATCCGTACTGCAGGCGGACGGATTTGAGTTTTATATATAGATAGACTAGACCAAGTGCAGACCCGTTGGGTCTGCTCCCCCAATGGTGTGATCCCCCAACCCAATATTCCACCATGCACCCATCTCCTCCAATGGAACTGAAGCCGTTGCCAAATGTAAGTTTCCAGCACTCCCCTGCCTCCCTCAATGGCACCTCCCCTGCCTGCTGCAGCAGTGAAAAGTTCAGTGTTCCTATCTTGCAGCATTGTTTCGAAGTGTGTTGGAAGCTGATAGGAAGGAGCAGCCGTCAACGAATCAAAAGGCAGGAAGGGATCCGTACTGCAGGCGGACGGATTTGAGTTTTATATATAGATAGATAGATAGATGGAATACTTTATAGCCACAGTGAAATTCTTTGCCGAATACCTAATGTGTAGAAATATACAAACCTCAATTACTTCACCTAATTCTAGTTACAATAAAGTAATATTTTTGATTCCATGTTATTCTTCTTCTTGTATTGACAGTTTTTCTCATTCTCTACAAGTGGTAACAAATTTATTAAACCCTTTTTGTTATTATAAATCTCACTTGGGGCATGCTTTGGCCTTTTACAAGAGTTTAAGTACTTCATTTTGCATTTATGCATATTATCTCGTGCCTGTGTTATCATTACGTCTATTTTTGAACCCTATCCTTTCCAATAGTTCCAGCTTTCTTCACCAAAAAGAGACCTGACCCAAAATGGCTCCTATCCATGTTCACCAGAGATGCTGCCTGACCTGCTGAGTTACTTCAGAACTGTCTTTTTAGCGAGCCAGCATTTGCAGTGGTGAAGAAAGGTCTCAACCGAAAAAGGTCACAGATCTATGTTCTCCAAAGATGCTGCCTGACCTGCTGAGTTACTCCAGCACTTTGTGTCTATAAAATATGAGATTTGTACAAAAGTGAGGAATGATCTTAACTTGGATGATCAAAACATTAAATGCAAGAAGTATAAGTCAAGTCAAGTCACATTTATTTATATAGCATATTTAAAAAACAACTCTGCTTGGCCAAAGTGCTTTACATTTGTTATAAGAATAGTATAAACAAACAAACTACATACATATATACATGTAGCCCTCGCTCAGTGGACGTCGGGAAAGGCTTGGGAGTATAGATACGTTTTTAGTATTGACTTAAAGGAGTCGATGGAGGGGGCAGTATAAGGAATAAAGTGGACGAGCTTGAGGCTCAGTTAGAAACTGGCAAGTATGATGTTGTGGGAATTAATGCAAGAGGGCCAGGGCTGGGAACTGAATATTCAAGGGTATACTTCCTATCGAAAAGACAGACAGGTGCCCTGTTGGTGAGGAATGAAATTGAGTCCCTTGCAAGGGGTGACATTGAAACAGGAGATGTGGAGTCAGTATGGATAGAACTAAGGAATTGTAAGAGTAAAAAGACCCTAATGGGACTAATCTACAGGCCCCCAAACAGTAGCCTGGATATAAGGTGCAAGTTGAATCAGGAGTTAAAATTGGCATGTAGCAAAGGTAATGCTGTGGTTGTTATGGGAGATTTCAACATGCAGGTAGACTGGGAAAATCAGGTTGGTACTGGACCCCAAGAAAGGGACTTTGTAGAGTGCCTTTGTGATGGATTCTTAGAGCAGCTAGTATTGGAGCCTACCAGGGAGAAGGCAATACTGGATTTAATGTTATATAATGAACCGGATTTGATAAAGGAACTCGAGGTTAATGAGCCATTAGGAGGTAGTGCCCATAACATGGTCAGGTTTAATCTACAATTGGAGAGGGAGAAGGGTAGATCAGAGGTGTCAGTGTTGCAGTTGAATAAAGAGGACTATGGGGCCATGAGGGAGGAGCTGGCCAAAGTTGACCGGAAAGATACACTAGCATGGATGACAGTGGAACAAATGGCAGGTGTTTCTAGGAATAATACAGATCATGCAGGATCAGTTCATTCCTAGGAGGAAGAAAGGTTCCAAGGGGAGTAAGGGACGACCATGGCTGACAAGGGACGTCAGGGACAGTATAAAAATAAAAGAAAAGTACAACGTAGCAAAGATGAGCGGGTAGCAAGAGGATTGGGTAATGTTTAAAGAACAACAGAAGATATTGTCTATCAGTTTGGGTGGATTTAAGAAATACAAGGGATATAATTTGCAAGTGAGTATCGTCTAAAGAATATCTATTGCTAGTTGCACTGCAGGCAGAATACAAATTAAACTTTTGCTAAAAGTGGCACGCAATGATTTGAAACCATGTTAAGTTGTTTAGTTTAGAGATACAGCACGGAAACATGCCCTTTGGCCCTCCACGTCCGCACCGACCAGCGATTCCTGCACATTAATAGCTACCCTACACAGTCTAGGGACAAATTACATTTAGACCAAGCCAATTAACCTACAAACCTGCGCAAATATTAAACTCAACTTTCCCTGTAACCGGAGCTAACTACAATTACTTTAACCAGGGAACATGGCTATGTCAAGTGCTGGAGGCATTCAGCAGTTCAGGCACAATCTGCCTGACTGCAAGTGGAATGGACAGATGACACCTCAGGTCAGCAACTTTCCTCAGACTGATGAAAGAGAGTGAAAAGCGGCAGAGGCACGCAGGACAAAGCCAGCAAGTAAATGGGTGCTACATGTGGGGTGTAATTAGCCTCATATGGATGGAGTGAGGGACAAAGGCTCGAGGTGAAAGGGACAAAATGCCAAATAAGGAGAGTACTAGGAGAGTAATGGGTGGAAGGGAGAGAAGGGAATATGAGACTCCCGTTTGACAGCTGAGCGCACAGTGGAAGGGAAAGGACCAGTGTTAGTTAGTTAGTTAGTTAGTTCACCAGGGTGTGTTGGGGGATGGGGTGAAGGGAAGTACACTCATCTCCCAACTCCTTGTCCCACATTTCCCTTTTACATTCCCACCCCACCTCACCCTGGTTTTACATTTCACAGCTCTTGTCCTTATCCAACACGTTTTATCAATTTCACCTTCAGCCTTTGTCACTTACTCCACCCATCTACCCATCGCCCACTCACCTGTATCCACCCATCACCAGTCAGGCAGTGCCCCACCCTCACCTCATTTCCAGCTTTCTCCCGTATTTCAGCCTGAGGGCTCCCGACCCGATTAGTCATCTGTCCATTTCTTCAGATACTGCCTGACCCACCAAGTTCCTCCAGCACTGTTGTTTATGCTCAAGATTCCAGCGCCTTGAATTGAAAGAACCGTGAATACAAAATAATTCGAGATAGTATGGAAAGATGCCGTCTGGCCCACCTAGTCTGCACAATCCAATGATCATCCCGTACACTAGCACTATCCTACACACTAGGGACAGTTTACTAAAACCAATTAACCAACAAATCTCCGAGTCTGATGAAGGGTTTCGGCCCGAAATGTTGCCTATTTCCTTCGCTCCATAGATGCTGCTGCACCCGCTGAGTTCCTCCAGCATTTTTGTGTACCTACTACAGATGCTGCCTGACCCATTGAGTTCCTCCAGCACTGCTTTTATTGCTAAAGATCCAGCATCCTGAATTGTAAAGCCCTTGACCATACATAAATAGAAAAACCCCTTGTTAATCCAGGTATCCAGGATTTCCAGGTATTATTGGCTGATATTTTAGGTGTCCAGCTGATGAGGAAGATTTAAATAAGTCTGCCTGCAACCTCAGAACATCACGTAGGTTGCTGCAGAAAAGAATTGATAGTCACAAATCCAGTTGTGTAAAGTTAAATGATAAGTACTCATTGAATGTTCAACGTGCCACCACGGTGCAGGAATCCACCAAAACATCATTGCGCAATCCCATTGCCAGGGCAAAGAATAACCTACTTTCTTCTCCCAGTTGTAAGTATCGTCAAACAAAAGCTATAGAGAATGCTGGAAATGTTCTCAGTTAATATTTGTGGAGGGTTTTCCGGTGGCGGCATGCTCTGCTAGCAGTCGCAAATTTTCTAGCTCCGCTGAAAAAAATCGCGATTTTTCGCGTTAAAATCGGGTCTGGAGGTCGGGACCAAAGATCCTATAGCAGAGCGCTCCGCTATAGGATCTTTGAGCACAAATGGCAAATAAAGTTTTTGACCATTGACCTTTGAACCAATGATCTTATAGCGAAGCAAGATAGGCTACTCCTGCTAAATGCTATGGACTGACGTGTAGTAGCTATGGAGGGGATCAAGGGCCCATTTTAGCAACCTGAGCCTACCTAACCCGACCCGACTCGCACTGTAATCAATGTTGCGGGGCAACAGTTTGTGTGGGTCAGATTCATAAATCTGTCAGTTCAAACTTCTTGTCAAGAATAAAATTTGATTCTGGTAATTGTCTTTTTTAATGTTTTTTTAAATCATTTCTTTTTAGCTAACACAAGCAGTTCTTCAGTTGACTGATTGAAAGTAACCTGAACCGACCCGGAAATTGACACAGGGTGTTGAAGGGGGGGACACTTTGCCGGATGTAGGGTTAGATTCATAATAACTCAAATTCTGGAAGGAGGAAAGACAGCAAGGACTAACAGAATTGGGAGAATTCGATGTTCATGCCCCCGGGGTAAGACTCACCCAAACGGAATACTTTTTCTGGTTCCATAATGAACTCTGTTAATGTTGCGGGGCCCCGCACTGGTCATTAATTCCCCCTGAGCGCGCTGTGTTCAAACTTCGGCATGATTCTCCCCGCTGTCTTTTTAAACCCCACACTCATCTCTTCTTTTTGAAGCTGGCTCACAAGCAGTGTTTGAGTTAGGATTTTGTATTACCCGGAACCGAATTTCTCTCAGGGTGATTTCTCCTCCGCAGGGGGGGGGCACTTTCTCTCCCCGCTTATAGGGTTAGCATTCATAATTCTCCCTCTGCCCATAATTTCTCAATGATTCTTGTTAAGGAATCTCCCCGCTGCCCCGGGCCACACATACATGAAAATTATATAAATGTATATAACACACACAATTATATTTCTGCTAATCCAATAATGAACTTTATTTCAGACTAGCCCCGGGCCCCGCAATAAGAAACATTGTAAATCTATCCCCGCTGCCCCACACTCTCTCTCCCCGCTGCCCCGGGCCCTCTCTCTCCCCGCTGCCCCGGGCCCCGCACTCTCTCTCCCCGCTGCCCCGGGCCCCGCACTCTCTCTCCCCGGGCCCCGCACTCTCTCTCCCCGCTGCCCCGGGCCCCGCACTCCCTCTCCCCGCTGCCCCGGGCCCCGCACTCCTCTCCCCGCTGCCCATTTCTTCTCCCCCTGCCTCTCTCCTCTCTCCCCGCTGCCCCGGACCCCGCACTCTCTCTCCCCGCTGCTCCGGGCCCCGCGCCCCCTCTCCCCGCTGCCCCGGGCCCCGCACTCTCTCTCCCCTGCTTGCCCCGGCCCCGCACTCTCTCTCTCCCCGCTGCCCCGGGCCCCGCACTCTCTCTCCCCGCTGCCCCGGGCCCCGCACTCCTCTCTCCCCGCTGCCCCGGGCCCCGCACTCTCTCTCCCCGCTGCCCCGGGCCCCGCACTCTCTCTCCCCGCTGCCCCGGGCCCCGCACTCTCTCTCCCCGCTGCCCCGGGCCCCGCACTCTCTCTCCCCGCTGCCCCGGGCCCCGCACTCTCTCTCCCCGCTGCCCCGGGCCCCGCCCTCTCTCTCCCCGCCGCCCCGCTGCCCCGCACTCTCTCTCCCCGCTGCCCCGGGCCCCGCACTCTCTCTCCCCGCTGCCCCGGGCCCCGCACTCCTCTCTCCCCGCTGCCCCGGCCCCCGCACTCTCTCTCCCCGCTGCCCGGGCCCCGCACTCTCTCTCTCCCCGCTGCCCCGGGCCCCGCACTCCCTCTCTCCCCGCTGCCCCGGGCCCCGCACTCCTCTCTCCCCGCTGCCCCGGGCCCCCCGCTCTCTCTCTCCCCGCTGCCCCGGGGCCCCGCACCTCCCTCTCCCCGCTGCCCCTGGCCCCGCACTCTCTCTCCCCGCTGCCCCCGGGCCCCGCACTCTCTCTCTCCCCGCTGCCCCGGGCCCCGCACTCTCTCTCTCCCCCGCTGCCCCGGGCCCCGCACTCTCTCTCCCCCGCTGCCCCGGGCCCCGCACTCTCTCTCCCCGCTGCCCGGGCCCCGCACTCTCTCTCTCCCCCGGGCTGCACTCTCTCCGGGTGCACTCAACTCTCTCCCCGCTGCCCCGGGCCCCGCACTCTCTCTCTCCCCGCTGCCCCGGGCCCCGCACTCCTTCTCCCCGCTGCCCCGGGCCCCGCACTCTCTCTCCCCGCTGCCCCGGGCCCCGCACTCTTCTCTCCCCGCTGCCCCCCGCTCCCCGCACACTCTCTCCCCGCTGCCCCGCACTCTCTCTCCCCGCTGCCCCGGGCCCCGCACTCCTTTCTCCCCGCTGCCCCGGGCCCCGCACTCTCTCTCCCCGCTGCCCCGGGCCCCGCACTCTCTCTCCCCGCTGCCCCGGGCCCCGCACTCTCTCTCCCCGCTGCCCCGGGCCCCGCACTCTCTCTCCCCGCTGCCCCGGGCCCCGCACTCTCTCTCCCCGCTGCCCCGGGCCCCGCGCTCCTTCTCCCCGCTGCCCCGGGCCCCGCACTCTCTCTCCCCGCTTTGCCCCCCCGCACTCTCTGAACGGGCCCCGCACTCTCTCTCCCCGCTGCCCCGGGCCCCGCCCTCTCTCTCCCCGCTGCCCCGGGCCCCGCCCTCCTTCTCCCCGCTGCCCCGGGCCCCGCACTCTCTCTCCCCGCTGCCCCGGGCCCCGCACTCTCTCTCCCCGCTGCCCCGGGGCCCCGCACTCTCTCTCCCCGCTGCCCCGGGCCCCGCACTCTCTCTCCCCGCTGCCCCGGGCCCCGCACTCTCTCTCCCCGGGCCCCGGGCCCCCCACTCTCTCTCCCCGGGCCCCACACTCCCTCTCCCCGGGCCCCGCCCTCCCTCCCCCCGGGCCCCGGGCCCCACACCCTCCCTCCCCCCGCCCCTCCCTCTCCCCCCCCCGGCCCCGCACTCCCTCTCCCCCCCTGCCCCCCCCACTCTCTCCCCGCTGCCCCGGGCCCCCACACTCTCTCTCCCCGCTGCCCCGGGCCCCGCACTCTCTCCCCCCGCTGCCCCGCGCCCCACACTCTCTCTCCCCGGGCCCCGGGCCCCACCCTCTCTCCCCCCCGCTGCCCCGGGCCCCGCACTCTCTCTCCCCGCTGCCCCGGGCCCCGCACTCTCTCTCCCCGCTGCCCCGGGCCCCGCACTCTCTCTCTCCCGCTGCCCCGGGCCCCGCACTCTCTCTCCCCCGCTGCCCCGCACCCCGCACTCCCTCTCCCCGGCCCCGCCCCGCACTCTCTCTCCCCGCTGCCCCGGGCCCCCGCACTCTCTCTCCCCGCTGCCCCGGGCCCCGCACTCTCTCTCCCCGCTGCCCCGGGCCCCGCACTCTCTCTCCCCGCTGCCCCGGGCCCCGCACTCTCTCTCCCCGCTGCCCCGGGCCCCGCACTCCCTCTCCCCGCTGCCCCGGGCCCCGCACTCTCTCTCCCCGCTGCCCCGGGCCCCGCACTCTCTCTCCCCGCTGCCCCGGGCCCCGCACTCTCTCTCCCCGCTGCCCCGGGCACCGCACTCTCTCTCCCCGCTGCCCCAGGCCCCGCACTCTCTCTCCCCGCTGCCCCGGACCCCGCACTCCCTCTCCCCGCTGCCCCGGGCCCCGCACTCTCTCTCTCCCCGCTGCCACGGGATCACAATCTTCTCCCCGCTACGGATCCAATCTTTGGCCGGAAGCAAGAAGGCGGGAGCAAGATGGCAGAGTCAGGTTGCTAAAATGTGTCCTGTAATCACCCATGAATCCGCCCATGAGCGAACCTCACGTTTGCGTGAGAGTTATCCATCTTGCTTCGCTACAAGATCTTTGCTTTGAACATTGACTTGTCTAATTTCCCCTTCTCAGCTCTCCCTCAACCCTCTGTCTCCACCTCGTCCTTTCATCTTCCCCCCGCCCCAACTTGTCCAGCTTTGAGGAAACTTCGCCCGGTTTCACTTTCGTCAACCCGCCCATTTCTGGCTTCCATTAGATGAAAACTTGAGAGGATTTCAACCTCTCTCTGTCTCTGTCTCCCCGGCGGCCGCTGTTCCCCTGCGGGAGTCCCGGACTCCAGGCTGAAGAAAGCGCTCTGTGTGACGCCGGTGACTTTACTCCGCGCTGTTGCTGGGCGCCGGTGACAGACTCGGCCCCCGGGGGTAAGGAGGGTCCCGGCCGGAGGGAGGGAGGGAGGGAGGGAGGGGAAGCGGCCGCGCCGGCCGGGGATTGATCAGGTGAGTGGGGTCTCCGGGACAACTCACGGCGCCGGAGCCGCTGGGACAAAGCGATCGATCGATCACTCACCTGTTTGCCAGCGGCATTCGGTGAAAGGGAATCCCCGCTGTCCCGGCCCGGCCCGGCCCACTGCCCCCGGGGCACGGCTCGGTCCCAGGCCCCGGTAGGTTTCCGAAGTCTGGTCGCTCGGGAGCCGGTGCGGGTCAGGGAGGGAGGGAGGGAGGGAGGGAGGCGGCTGTCGGTGACACCTCGGGAGAGCTGGCCGTTCACCGGGATGTGTTTAATCCCAGTGGTCACATTCTGTATGTGACGGGCGGGATGTGGCCGCGATTGCAAGAAGGGAACTTGCTGCTCCACTGTGTGAAACTCTGGGCCGGCGGCGGCGACAAACTACGCTGACACAGTCAATGTGTTACTGCTGAGAACATATTAATGTAACAACCGGAATTACACAGCGACTGCCTCCTCTGTAACCCCCTTCCTCACTTCCTACTTACCGCACTCCCCCCAAACCCGGCGCGGTCTCCCTGAGGAACCCCGGTCTCAGAGCAGCTCCTCGGCTTTCTTATATAGGGGGGTTGCACGTAAGGTCACTGGGTCATAGGGCTTGACGCACGGAGCCGCTCAATCCATCTGGAGGACATCCGAAACTTCCAGGATATGTTATTACTGCAAGAAACGCGTACTTTCCTACCTGTTCAAAACCGCCAAAATGTTGCATTTTTGGGCCGAACAAAATTGTGAAAGTTGGGGTAAGTGTGAGAGACATTTACCCAACTTGAGAATTCTAAACGTGAAGCGAAATGAAGGTAAATAGAAGCGAGAGCTGAAGGGACAACAACAGCTAAAGTGTTTGGTAAACATTGGCCGTGCAGATATCGGAATTGAAAATATTGGGAATTATCGCGTTTGCTCACTGCATTTCATCAACAGTAAGGCATTATTTGTGTGTTTTCTTGATACCTTAGGTATCTAAAAATTCTCAGAAGTGATAAATCTGGCTGTAAACTTTTCTTCAGATGCGTTTTCATTTTGAATGTAAAAACCCACTTGGGAACCATGGGCGATTAAAAAAATTTACAGCCAGATTTATCACTTCTGAAACTTTTTAGATGCCATGACCCGTCCTGTTGCCACGCTACACCAAGTGGATTACAAGCGATGAACTGCAGGTAGGCACTTACCATTGTTTCCAACATAGCCGACCCGTTAAAACCCGCCGAAATTGTCACGGTTTGCGCTGTAATTAATGATGGAAATCGGGATAAGCGTGAGAGACATTTATCCTACTTCAGAATTCCCAAAGTGAGGAGAAATGACGGTAGATAGAAGCGAGAGCTGAAGGGACAACAACAACCAGAGTGATTGGCAAACATTGGCCGTTTGCTCACTGCATTTCATCAACAGTAAGGCATTATTTGTGTTTTTTCTTGATTCCTTTGGCATCTAAGAAGTGATAAATCCGGCTGTAAAATGTTTAAATCGCCCATGGTTCTCAAGTGGGTTTTTACATACAAAATGAAAACGCATCTGAAGCAAAATTTACAGCCAGATTGATCACTTCTGAGCCTTATTAGATACCTCTCCCCCAGCTGCTACTATCTGCCCTTCCTTCACCTCTCCATATGATTCCCCTTCTGTAACACATTCCGGCACTGGTTCCTCTGTGTTCCTGCTGATCACCGTCCAGTGATGTCACTCTCCCCTCGCCATCTGCTCATCAACTTTCACCTCTTCTCAGCCCACCAAGGGGGTCCTGTCTCACCCCTCCCTCTTCCCTCTGCACATCGGCTATCTTCCCTTCCACTCTTTGTTTTAATGTTCATCTCGACTTGAACCATGGACATTTCTTCTCCCCTTTACCCCCCCCCCCCCCCCCCCCAACGGATTGTTCTTGCTCCTGATTCGAGTGTCTGCAGTCTCCCCTCTGTACCTTGACTTCTCACTGCAGCTCAACACATTGGCGATATTACAGCATTGTCCACTGCTACCCCCCCCCCCTCTACGGATCACTCCTCACCCCCCAGCTCTCTCCTCCTCCCCCCAGCTCTCCTCCTCCCCCCCCCAGCTCTCTCTCCTCACCCCCAGCTCTCTCCTCACCCCCCAGCTCTCTCCCTCCTCCACCCCCCAGCTCTCTCCTCACGCCCCAGCTCTCCCTCTCACCCCCCCCCCCCCCCCCACCCCCAGCTCCCTCCTCCCCCCCGACTCTCTTCCTCCCCGGCTCTCTCCACCCCCCCTCCCCCATCCGGCTCTCTCACCACCCCCACCCCCCCCCCCCCCCCCCCCCCCCCCCCTCCCCGGCTTTCTCCGCATACAAATGTCTCCCCTCCCCGGCTGTTTCCTGGCAGGACGGTGAAAATTGGCTCAATGATCTGCCTTTGCTGAAACAGGTGACAAACTGTAAGAGAGATGAGGGAAGGGAAGAGCATTGTCCATTGCTATTCTATCCCCCCCCCCCCCCCCCCCCCCACTCCCTCTCTGGCTCTCTCTTCACCCCCCCCCCCCCCCCCCCAGCTCTCTCCTCACCCCTCCACTCACAGCTCTCTCCTCACCCCCCCCCCCCCCCCCGGCTCTCTCCTCACCCCCCCAGCTAAATCCCAGGTGAAATGTCAGTCCTGGAATTAAGCAGTGCAATTTTGGTGAGTGAAATTTCAGTTTGTGTATGTTTTTGCTAATCTCGATAACTGATTTATTGTGAATGGATGTACCAGTTAAAATAACAGCAAATTAAATCCTTACTATGAATAATATTCATGTCAATACTCTAGTGATGCTCCTTTTATTCAATGTTAATCAGCTTTCTCCCTTCAAGTCAAACTGTGCCGTGATTTCATCCCAAGATGAAGGGAAGACACAGGATTGTACTGATCCTACTTCTCCAGACAGCAATGATGGGTAAGTTGTGGAATAGTCACTGCAACAGTCAATCGTGCCTTGTTCAGTAGTTTGCACACTCGGTCTAGTCTTGCATGAGTTGAGACTGGGCGGAAACGGAACAGTCAGCAGCCGCATGGGTCAAGTCGGACATGGTGGATTCAAAGCCCTTGCTGAGCCATGAGCACAGCTTTAGGCTGATGATGCTGCTCTGTTTTAGCTACTGTCTTTAGTTGTGATGAAACTGTTGACCAGAAGAGCATGTTCCCTGAAGAGGAACGTGTTCGGCTGCCTGAATATTGTTTGTCCTTCAGCAGTGTCACTGAAAGCAAATATCTTGTCGATATCACGTTGCTGCCTGTGTGAGCTTGTACATTTGGCTTCCTGCATCACAACCGTGATGACACTTCCCTTGGCACCAAATGTCTACTGACGCCTGTTGGGATGTGTTCAGGCTGGCAAATACTCTTCAATTTCTATATTCTTACCTGGATAGGTCAGGTGTGGTATATGGATAGGCCAGGTGTGTTACATGGATAGGTCAGGTGTGGTACATGGATAGGCCAGGTGTGTTACATGTATAGGACAGGTGTGTTACATGGATAGAGCAGGTGTGTTACATGGATAGGACAGGTGTGTTACATGGATAGGACAGGTGTGTTACATGGATAGGACAGGTGTGGTACATGAATAGGCCAGGTGTGTTACATGGATAGGACAGGTGTGTTACATGGATAGAGCAGGTGTGTTACATGCATACGACAGGTGTGTTACATGTATAGAGCAGGTGTGTTACATATATAGGACAGGTGTGTTTACATGGATAGGACAGGTGTGGTACATGGGTAGGACAGGTGTGGTACATGGATAGGACAGGTGTGGTACATGGATAGGACAGGTGTGGTACATGGATAGGACAGGTGTGTTACATGGATAGGACAGGTGTGTTACATGGATAGGACAGGTGTGTTACATGGATAGGACAGGTGTGTTACATGGATAGGACAGGTGTGGTACATGGATAGGACAGGTGTGTTACATGGATAGGACAGGTGTGTTACATGGATAGGACAGGTGTGTTACATGGATAGGACAGGTGTGTTACATGGATACGACAGGTGTGGTACATGGGTAGGACAGGTGTGGTACATGGATAGGACAGGTGTGGTACATGGATAGGACAGGTGTGGTACATGGATAGGACAGGTGTGTTACATGGATAGGACAGGTGTGTTCCATGGATTGGACAGGTTTGGAGGGATATTGACCAAAGGCGGGCAGGTGAGACTAGTGTAGCTGGGGCATGTTGGCCAGTGTCGGCAAGTTGGGGTGAATGACCTGTTTCCACACAGTATCACTCTACGACTCTAATTATATGCTGGCCATTTCCAATTCAACAGTCGCACCAACCATTTTCCTACCTCTCCCAATCTGCTCTCTCCATGAAGGATCTATTTGCATTATTATACTGTCTGTTTCCATGGCATTCAGCAGCCTCTACTCCACAGCTCCATGTGGCGTGTGTTACTGCAGAGTGTGGACACATCAGGCCTGTACTTGCCATTCACACACTAGCTGGCATTTCCCGTTTCCGATTTCCACCATCCACAGGATTCTTTCCACTCATTATCACCACAGTTCCAGCACTTAAAGCTGGGAAGAGACTGCATGCCTCCCAATTCACCATTTATCTCCTAAATATTTAAACCTCACATCACACTGATGATCAGTTCTTATCTGGGTTACCCAGTTCTCAATATCCTGCGTGAATCTTCAGTTAACAGATTCAAATTGACTTCAAGGAAAGAGAATCCAACTGTCCATGCAAACCTGTCTGCCATTTGTACTCAGTCATGTGTAGAGAGTCTGTATCTTGGTGGGGGAATGTTGGCCGGGACCCTGGGAGAACTCCTTGCTCATTAAATAATGTTCTGAGCT
Organism: Leucoraja erinaceus; assembly: GCF_028641065.1. Lineage (NCBI taxonomy): Eukaryota > Metazoa > Chordata > Chondrichthyes > Rajiformes > Rajidae > Leucoraja > Leucoraja erinaceus. Next base: position 278,739 of record NW_026575627.1, read on the forward strand.
GTTCCATTCCACCACAAATGTTGGATTCAGAGTATATTGAACCAGACCCCACCTGCAACGGTCACTGAAGTGTCAGCTCATATTGTGAGCTCTGCTACTGAAGTGACTCTCAAGTGGAGGAGAAGTCAGGCTTTCATTGGGTTTACAAAGTCATGAATGATTTGAAGTGAATCCAGAAACATTTCTTGTTCAGTGTTTGTGGCTGCATTCGAATCACAATTGTGTTTAAATATGAATCTGTGTTTAAACAATTTCCACTCTGAAATGGCATTAATTTACAAGGCACGGGCATTACTGGCAATGCCAGCATTTAATGCCCATCTCCATTTGCCTCTGAACCAAGTTGACGGGGGGGGATTATGGATCAAAGTGTACAACATTGCTGCGTGTCTGGGGAATACACGCACTCACAGACTGGGGAAGGGCAGCAGATTTGTTCTTTAAAGGACATTTTTCAACCTGCTTGATTCCTTGGTGTGTGGGAGAGTGAAGGCAGTGTATTCTGTGTACCCCTGACCTGTTTAATTGGTGGGAAAGGAAAGTACACAAGAATATATGGCTATTGGACTGCAGAGGCGAGTTTATATCGAAGGCAGACACAAAATGATGGAACAACTCACTGGGTCAGGCAGAGGAATAGTTGACGTTTCAGGTTGAAAATATATTGCAGCAGCTTTCATTATGTATTGATTCTTTCATATGAGCAATATGTCCAGACCAATGATATTTGGAAGAGTTCCAAACTATAACAAAATAATCACATTTACTTTCTTGAAATCGCCAGAACGAAAGATTCTACAAATATTCTGAAGTTTAACCATTGTATTTTCTAGAGGAGTTCTATGTGATTGTGCCGGACTATCCGGTGGTGGCCATGGTGGGTGAAGATGCCCTATTGGAATGTCAGAAGGTACCGGATACATCACTGGACGCTCTGGAGGTCCGATGGTTTACAACGAGCCCGGGATCACCGGTACATTTATACACCAGTGGCCTGGACGGAGCTGAGGTGCAGGACAAGGCTTATCGAGGGAGGACGGAAATCTTTCGGGAAGAGTTTCCCCATGGAAACGCCTCGCTTAAACTGAAGAGGGTCAAAGTATCAGATGCTGGAATGTACACGTGTTCCATCAGCACCCCCACGTCCCATCAGCAGGAGGCGCTGCGGCTGCAGGTTGAAGGTGAGTCCCTCTGGTTTACATCAAGGTTTACACCGGGAATATCAGTAAGCAGCCCCTCACACTGGCATTTTACTGGGAAGTTCAAGGGTTATTGACAATGTAGATCGCTGCCTCGGCACAGGCTGTGAGTGACAGTGCCCGGAACGGAATGGCAACGGTGAGGTTGTGTGTAGGAAGGAACTGCAGATGCAGGTTTACACCGAATGTAGACACAAAATGCTGGAGTAACTCAGCGGGACAGGCAGCATGTGTAGAGAGAAGGAATGGGTGACGTTTCGGCTCGAGACCCTTCTTCAGTCTGGGAATCATGGGAGAGGGAGTGTAGAGATATAGAAGGGTAAGGTGTGAAAAAGAGAAATCAAAGGGGACGCGGTTCAAGGAGAATGTAGAACGGATGATTGTTAGCTGAAGGGGAAGGTGAGAACGAGGTGATGGGCAGTAACGTGGGGGTACCCGGTGACCCATCCGTTGGTGTTCCCACCGTTGCTGTTTCTGTAGCTCTTCAGGCCCCGGCATCATCTGCTGCTCACTGACCCAGCACACGGACGGAAAGCCCTTTCGTGGCGAGATACATGTGTAACAATCATGTTTACCGATTACATCCTGATTGTAGGATTTGGTCTCCGGCCCTGGATCCGCTTGGAGGAAAGCACCACACAAGGAGTACGTGTGGTGTGTAAGTCGGATGGATGGTTTCCCAAACCGGAGATACAGTGGCTGGATGGGAGTGGACAAGATGTAACAGAACGGTCTGACACATTGTTTACTGAGGACCCCAGCGGGATGTTCACTGTCCACAGTCACATCGATGTCACAAGTGATTCTGTGAACAGGTATTCCTGTTACATACGGAGTAAAATACTGGGGAAAACACAAGAGGCCCATCTCCAGATATCAGGTATGTGGGAAACTGGGAAACATTCAACAAAAGCGAGTTCTGAACGAACTTTCACTGCGCTAAAGGCATTAACGTTTGCGTGGACCCACCAGCACTGCACTGGTCTGGTCTCATTCCCATGGAGCAGCTTTTCTTGTTTGAGCCCAGATGGTCTCTCACTGCAGAACTATCTGAGACCACAAATAGACACAAAGTGCTGGAATTATTCAGCGGGTCAGGGAGAATCTCTGGTGAAAAAGGATGGGTGACGTTTCGGGTTGGAACCCTTCTTCAGAGATGCCGCTGAGATACTCCAGTATTTTGTGAATAAACCAGCATCTGCAGTTCCTTCCTACACATTTCATCTGTGGCCACACCTGTCCACTGTCTCCTCTCCACCCCCCTCCATCACATCTGTTTCCAGATCTTTGGCCACTTCTCCACTTTGCGCTGCCACTGATATCTAACTGTCCATACACCAAACACATTAACATAACCAGACACATTGACCACTTTGCAAAGTGTATGCCTTCTTTCACAAGGCACGACATCAATATAAACACTCATAGCCAATGATTTAATTCACCTGTGTAATCTCCATTAGATCGGCATTGAGTTTACTGTGTATAAACGAGATTTAAATGTTTAGAATAACAGCCCCGTGTCTGCGGTGCTGTAGTAGCAGGCATGAAAAATCTGAATCTGACTTTTTTCCCTCTAGAGATGCTGCCTGACCCATTGAGTTACTCCAGCATTTTGTGTTTGTCTTTGGTTTAAACCAGCATGTGCAGTTCCTTCCTGTTGCTGTTACTAATCTATTTTCATTTATCTGTGTAGATGAATTATTTCCTAAAACCAACCCTTGGCCGCTGGTTTTCTGGTTGTTTGTGGCCCTCGTGGTTACAGCTGCTGCTTTCAATATAATGTTGCACAGAAAAGAAGATAAAATGATTAAAGGTGAGAGCCAAGATATGGTGCCGTGTTATTGCATTCAGAAGGTTTATAAAACGTTTATATTTTGTACACAATTTAGCATTCACATAAATGTTAGATTTGATCACAGCTCCATAGTTTGACACATCCCGCATGGTAGGCTGCTCTGGAATGTTAGATCGCATGGGATCCAAGGAGCGATAGCAGAATGGATAACAAATTGGCTACATGGAAGGAAGCAGAGGGTGATGGTGGAAGGTTGCTTCTTAAACTGGAGGCCTGTGACTAGTGGTGTGCCTCGGGGTTCGGTGCTGGGCCCGTTACTGTTTGTCATCTACATCAATGAGATGAGAACATACAGGACAAGATTTACAAGTTTGCTGATGATACACAGTGATTTTGAAGATGGTTGTGAAAAATTGCAGGATGTGGATCGATTGCCAGGTACCCTGGATGCAGACATCCAGGCCCCTTCCCCCCCCCCCCCCCCCCCCCCCCCACCTTCCGAGTTCTCCAACCAGTGATGACTGTCCCCCTGATTAAACCTTATCTCCGTATGGTTCATTGTCACATTCTCCTGGTTAACAATTATCTGATGTACTAGTGGCCAGAGGATCTGGGGTGATGGAGGAACTGAAGG